>NW_006408951.1:573122-574836 GCF_000296735.1 Chrysochloris asiatica
AGGTAGCTCTCTGTATATGAACATATTGGACTTGTCTGCCATGTAGCTAGCTCTCAGTATATGGACACGTTGGACTCATATGCCATGTAGTTAGTATCCTGTATATGGGCATGTTGCACTACTCGGCCATGTAGCTAGTTCTATGTATAGAGAAAATTTGGACTAATATGTCTTTTAGCTAGAACTCAGTTTGGAAATGTTGCAATACCCTGCCTTGTATATAGCTATCTATATGCAGACAAATTGGACTCATCTGTCTTGTTGCTAGAACTCTGTATAAGGAACTGTAGCACTACACTGTCATGTAGGTAGCTCTCTGTATATGGACATCTTGGATTTGTCTAATTTGTAGCTCGCTGTCTGAACATGTGTATGTTGGACTGATCTGCCAAGTAGGTAGCTCTGTGAACATGAACACGTTGGATTTGTCTGCCATGTAGCTAGCTCTCAGTATATGGACACGTTGGACACATCTGCCATGTAGCTAGAAGACTCTATATGTGCATGTTGCACTACTTTGCCATGTAGGTAGTTCTCTGTATATAGACAAGTGCAATTCATCTGCCTTGTAGCTAGAACTCTGTATATGGAAATGTTGCACTACCCTGCCATGTAGCTAGCTCTCTGTATATAGACAAGCTTGACTCATCTGCCTTGTAGCTTGAACTCTGTATATAGAAATGTTGCACTACTCTGTCATGTACTTAACTCTCTGATAATGGACATTTTGGATTTGTCTGCCATGTAGCTAGGTCGCATTACCTGGATATGTTGGACTGATCTGCCAAGAAGGTAGCTCTCTGTATGTGAACATGTTGTTCTACTCTGCTATGTAGCTAGCTCTCAGTATATGGACATGATGGACACATCATACATGTAGCTAATACTCTTTGAATGTACATGTTGGAGTACTCCGTCATGTAGCTAGCTCTCAGTATATGAACACTTTTGATTCATCTGCCATGTAGCTTGAACTCTGTATATGGAAATGATGCACTACTCTGCCATGTAGATAGTTCTCTGTACATGGATATTTTGGACTGATCTGCCATATAGGTTGCTCTCTGTATATTGACATGATGGAAACATCAACCATGTAGCTAGAACTCTGTATATGGAAATGTTGCACTACCCTGCCATGTTGCTAGCTCTCTTTATATGGACATTTTGGACTCAGCTGCCTGGTAGCTAGATCTCTGTACATGGATATGTTGCACTGATTGGCAAAGTAGGTAGCTCCCTGTATATGCACATATTGGACTTGTCTACCATGTAGCTAGCTCTCCATATATGGGCATGTGGTACTCATCTGCCATGTAGCTAGTACCCTGTATGTGGACATGTTGGAATTCTCTGCCTTGTAGGTAACTCTCTGTATACGGACACGTTGGACACATTTGCCATGTAGCTAAAACTCTGTATATGGAAATGTTGCAATACCCTGCCATGTTGCTAGCTCTCTGTATATGGACATTTTTGGACTCAGCTGCCTGGTAGCTAGATCTCTGTACATGGATATGTTGGACTGATCAGCCAAGTAGGTAGCTCCCTGTATATGCACATATTGGACTTGTCTGCCATGTAGCTAGGTCTCCATATATGAGCATGTAGGACTCAACTGCCATGTAGCTAGTACCCTGTATATGGAAACGTTGTACTATTCTGCCATGTAGTAAGCTCTCTGTATATAGATAATTTGGACTCATCTGCCTTG
>NW_006408951.1:574996-583323 GCF_000296735.1 Chrysochloris asiatica
TAGTAAGCTCTCTGTATATAGATAATTTGGACTCATCTGCCTTGTAGCTAGAACTCTGTATATGGAAATCTTGCAGTACCATGCCATGTAGCTAGGTCTCTGTATATTGACATTTTGGACTTGTCTGCCATGTAGCTAACTTTCAGTATATGGACATTTTGGACTCATATGCCATGTAGCTAGCACCCTGTATATGGACATGTTGCACTGCTCTGTCATGTAGCTAGCTCTCTCTATATAGACAAATTGGACTCATCTGCTTTGTAGCTAGAACTCTGTATAAGTAAATGAGGAACTATTCTACCATATAGCTAGCTCTCTATATATGGACATTTTGAACTTGTCTGACATCTAGCTAGTTCAATGTTCATCAATATTTTGTACTGTTCTTCCATGTAGGTAGCTCTCAGTACGTGGACATGTTAGACATGTCTGTCATGTGGCTAGAACTCTGTATATGGAAATGTTGAACGACCCTCCCATGAAGCTAACTCTCTGTATATGGGCATTTTGGCCTCGTCTGCCTTGTAGCTAGCTCTCTGTACATGGATACGTTGGACTGACCTAACATGTAGTTATCTCTCTGTATATTAACATATTGCACTTGACTGCCATGTAGTTAGCTCTCAGTATATGGACACGGTGGACACATCTGCCATGTAGCTGGTTATCTGTATATGAATATGTTGGACTACTGTGCCATGTAGGTAGCTCTCAGTATATGAACACTTTGGATTCATCTGCCATGTAGCTGGAACTCTGAGTAGCTAGCTCTCTGTATATGGACATTTTGGACTTGTCTGCCATGAATCTAGCTCTCTGTGCATGGATATTTTGGACTGATATGCCATGTAGGTAGCTCTCAGTATATGGACATGTTGGACTATTCTGCTATGTAGCTAGCTTTCAGTATATAAACACTTTGGACTCATCTGCCATGTAGCTTGATCTCTGAATATAGAAATGATCCACTACTCTGCCATGTAGCTAGATTTCTGTATATGGACATTTTGGACTCGTCTGACATGTAGCTAGCTCTCTGTATGTGGACATTTTCGACTCTTCTGAAATGTAGCTAGGTCTCTGTTTATGGACATGTTGGACTTATCTGGCAAGTAGCTAGGTCTCAGAATATGGAGAAGTTGGACACATCTGCAATGTAGCTAGAATACTGTATAGGGAAATGTTGCTCTACCCTTCCATGTAGCTAGCTCTCAGTGTATGAACATATTGGACTTGTCTGCCATGTAGATAGCTCTCAGTATATAGACATGTTGGACTCATATGCCATGCAGCTATTATCTTTTTTATGGACACGTTGCACTACTCGGCCATGTAGCTAGTTCTCTGTATTGAGAAAAGTAGGACCCATTTGCCTTTTAGCTAGAACTCTGTATTTGGAAATATTGCAATACCCTATACCAGGTAGGTAGTTCTCTATATATAGACAAGTTGGACTACCTATATATAGAAATGTTTCACTACCCTGTCATGTAGCTAGCTCTCTACATATAGGCAAGATGGACTCATCTGCCTTGTAGCTAGATCCCCATACATGTATATATTGGACTGATCTGCCATGTAGGTAGCTCTCTTTATATGTACATATTGGAATTTTCAGCCATGTAGCTTGCCCTTAGTATATGGATACGTAGGACTCATTAGCCCGGTAGCTAGTACTATTTATATGGACATGTTGGGCTACTCTGCCATGTAGCTAGCTCTCTGTATATGGACATTTTGGACTCGTCAGACATGTAGCTATTTCTATGTGCATGGATATTCTGGACTGATCTTCCATGAAGGTAACTCTTAGTACATGAACATATTGGACTTGTCTGCCATGTAGGTAGCTATTAGTATTTGGTCATGTTGGACTCATAAGGCTCGTAGTACCCTGTATATGGGCATGTTGGACTACTCTGCCATGTATCTAGCTCTCAGTGTATGGACAAGTTGTTCTCATCTGCCTTTTAGCTAGAACTCTGTATATGGAAATGTTGCACTACACTGCCATGTAGCTAGCTCTCTGTATATAGACAAGTTGGACTAATCTGCCATGTAGCTAGTACCCTGTATATGGACATGGTGCATTACTCTCCCCTGTAGCTAGCTTAAATATATGCATATTTTGGACTGTACGGCCATGTAGCTAGCTCTCTGTACATGGATATTTTGGAATTATCTGTCAAGCAGGGAGCTATCTGTATATGAACATATTGGACTTGTATGCCATGTAGGTATTTCTCAGTATATGGGCATGTTGGATACATCTGCCATGTAGCTAGAACTCTGTATATGGAAATGTTGCACTATCCTACCATATAGCTAGCTGTCTGTATATGGATATGTTGGACTGATCAGCCAAGTAGTTAGTTCTTTGTATATGAACATATTGGACTTGTCTTCCGTGTAGCTAGCTCTCAGCATATGGACACGTTGGACACAGCTTCCATATATGTAGAACTCTGTATATGGAAATGTTGCACTACTCTGCCATGTCGCTAGCTGTCTGTATATAGACAAGATGGACTCATCTGCCTTGTAGCTAGTAACCTGTATATGGACATGTTGCACTACTCTACCATGTAGGTAGCTCTCTGTATATAGACAACTTGGAATAATCTGTCTTTTAGCTTGAACTCTGTATATGGAAATGTTGCACTACACTGCCATATAGCAAGCTCTCTCTATATAGACTAGTTGGACTCATATGCCACAAAGTTTGTAACCTTGATATGGACATCTTGAACTACCCTGCCCTGAAGCTAGCTTTCTGTATATGTACATTTAGGACTCATTTGACATGTAGCCAGCTCTCTGTACATAGATATGTTGGACTGATCTGTCAAGTATTTAGCTCCCTGCATATGATCAAATCGACTTGTCTGCCATGTAGCCAGCTCTGAGTATATGGACAAGTTGGACATATCTGCCATGAAGGTATTACTCTGTGTATGGAAATGTTTCACTAACCTGCCATGTAGCTAGCTCTCTGTATATGGACATTTTGGACTCGTCTGCCCTATATCTATCTCTCTGTACATGGACACGTTGGACTGATTTGTCAAGTATGTAGCTTTCGGTTTATGAATATATTGGACTTGTCTGTCATGAAGCTAGCTCTCTGTTTATAAAGACGTTGGACACATCTGCCATGTATGTAGAACTCTGTATGTGGAAATGATGCACTACTCTACCATGTAGCTATCTCTCTGTATATTGACAAGTTGGAATCATCTGCCTTGTAGCTAGAACTCTGTATATGTAAATGTTACACTACTCTGCCATGTAGCTATCTCTCTGTATATAGACAAGTTGGACTCTCCTCCCTTGTAGCTTGAAGTCTGTATATGGAAATGTTGCACTACCCTGCCATGTAACTACCACTCTGCATATGAACATATTGGACTTGACTGCTTTGCAGCTGGCTCTCAGTATAGGGCATGTTGGACTCATCTGCCATGTAGCTAGATTTCTGTACATGGATATGATGGAATGTTGAACTACCCTTCCATGTAGCTATTGACATGTTGAACTACCCTTCCATGTAGCTACCTTTCTGTATATGGTCGTTTTGGACTTGTCTGACATGTAGTCATCTTTCTGGACATGGATATGTTGGACTGATCTGACACGTAGATAGCTCTCTTTTTATGGACAGGTTGGACACATCTGCCATGTAGCTAGAACACTACATGGAAATGTTGCACTACCCTGCCATGTAGCTACCTAACTGTATATGAACATATTGGACTTGTCTGCCATGTAGCTAGCTCTCCGTATATGGAAATGTTGGATCTTTAGCCAAGTAGCTAGTACTCTTTATATGGACATTTTGGACTACTCTGCCATGTAGCTAGAACTCTGTATATGGAAATGATGCACTACTTTGCCATGTAGCTAGCTCTCTGTATATAGACAGGTTGAACTCATCTGCCTTGTAGTTAGAACTCTGTATATGGAAATGGGGCACTACCCTGCCATGTAGCTATCCCCGTGCATATATACATTTTGGAATAGTCTGCCATGTAGCTAGCTCTCTGTACATGGATATGTTGGACTGATCTGCCAAATATATAGCTCTCTGTGTATGAACATATTGGACTTGTCTGCCATGTAGCTAGCCCTCAGAATATGGTCATGTTGCATTCATCTGCCATGTAGCTAGTACCGAATATATGGAAATGATGCACTACTCGTCAATGTAGCTAGCTCTCTGTACATGGATATGCTGGACTGAACTTCAAGTGTTTAGCTCTCTGTATATGAACATATGGGACTTGTCTGCCTTGTAGCTAGCTCTCAATATATGGATATGTTGGACTTATTTGCCATGTAGGTATTACCCTGTATATGGGCACATTGGACACATCTGCCATGTAGCTATTTCTGTATATGGAAATTTTGCACTACTCTGCCATGTATCTAACTCTCTTTATATAGAAAAGTTGGATTCATCTGCATTGTAGCTTGAACTCTGTATATGGAAAAGTTGCACTACCCTGCCATGTATCTTGCTCTCTCTTTATGGACCTTTTGGACTCGTCCTCCATGTAGTTAGCTCTCTGTACATGGATATGTTGAACTGATCTGGCAAGTAGGTATCTCTGTGTATATGAACACATAGGATATGTCTGCAATGTAACTAGCTCTCAGTATATAAACATGTGGGATTCATTAGACAGGTAGCTAGTATTCTTTATATGTACATGTTCGATTGCTCTGCCATGTAGATAGCTCTCAGTATATGAACATGTTGGATACATCTGCCATGTAGCTAGAACTCTGTATATGGAAATGTTGCACTATACTGCCATGTAACTAGCTCTCTGTATATGGACAATTTGAACTTGTCTACCATGTCTCTAGCTCTCAGTATATGCAAATGTTGGACCAATCTACCATGTAGATAGTACCCTGTATATGGACATGTTAAACAACTCTGCCATGTAGCTTGCTCTCTGTATATAGACAAGTTGGACTCATATGCTTTGTAGCTAGGATTCTGTATATGGAAATGTTGCACTGCTCTGCCATGTAGTTAGCTCCAAGTATATGAACATGTTGGACTCCTCTGCCATGTAGCTAGTACCCTGTATATGGACATGTTGCACTACTCTGCCATGTAGCTAGTTCTATCTATATAGACAAGTTGGACTCATCTGCCTTGTAGCTAGAACTCTGTATATGGAAATGCTGCCCTACTCTGCCATATAACGAGATCACTGTATATGGACATTTTGGACTCATAGGACAAGTAGTTAGCTCTCTGTATATGAACATATGAGCTTGTCTGCCATGTAGCTCTCTCTCAGTATATGGACATGTTGGACTCTTTAGCCAGGTAGCTAGTACCATTTATATGGACATTTTGGACTACTCTGCCATGTAGCTAGCTCTCAGTATATGGACAAGTTGGACACATCTGCCATGTAGCTAGTACTCTGTATATGGAAATGTTGCACTACCTTGCCATGTAGGTAGCTCTCAGTATATATACATGTTGGGTTCATTAGCCAGGTAGCAAGTACTCTTTACATAGATATGTTGAACTACTCTGCAATGTAGCTAGCTCTCAGTATATGAACACTTGTGTTCCATGTAGCTACCTTTCAGTATATGGTCATGTTGGATTCATCTGTCATGTATTTTGTACCGTGTATATGGAAATGATGCAGTATTCTGTCATGTATCTAGCTGTCAGTATATGAACACATTGGACTCATCTGCCATGTAGCGTGAATACTCTATATAGAAATGATGCACTACTCTGCCATGTAGTTTGTTCACTGTATATGGACATTTTGGACTCGTCGGTCATGTCGCTATCTCTAAGTATATGGACAAGTTGGACTCATCTGCAATGTAGCTAGTACCATGTACATGGACATTTGGACTACTCTGCCATGTGGCTAGCTCTCAGTATATGTAGACATTGGACACATCTGCCATGTAGCTAGAACTCTGTATATGGAAATGTTGCAGTACCCTTCCATGCAGCTACCTCTCTGTATATGGACATACTGGAATTGTCTGCCATGTAGCTAGCTCTTAGTATATGGACATGTGGGATTCACTAGTCAGGTAGCTCACACTCTTTATATGGACATGTTAGCTAGCTCTGCCATTTAGCTAGCTTTCAGTATATGAACACTTTGGAATCATCTGCCATGTAGCTTGAACTCTGTACATGGAAATGATGCACTATTCTGACATGTAGCGAGGTCTCTGTGCATGCATATGTTGGACTGATCTGTCATGTAGGTAGCTCACAAAATATGGACACGTTAGACACATCTGCCATGTAGCTAGATCTATGCATATGGAAATGTTGCAGTACTCTGCCATGCAGCTAGCTCTCTGTATATAGACAAGTTGGACTTATCTGCCTTGCAGCTGGACCTCTTTATATTTAAATGTTGCTCTACCCTGCCATGCAGCTATCTCCGTGTATATATACATCTTGGACTCGTCTGCCATGTAGCTAGCTCTCTGTACATGGATATGTTGGACTGATCTGCCAAGTATTTAGTTCTCTGTATATGAACATATTGGACTTGTCTGGCATGTAGCTAGCTCTCAGTATATAGACACGTTGGACTCATTGGCCTTTGTAGCTTGAAGTCTGTATATGAAAATGATGCCGTACCCTGCATGTAGCTAGCTCCAGTATATGAACACATTTTACTCATCTGCCATGTAGCTTGAACTCTGTATATGGAAGTGATGCAATACTCTGCCATATAGCTAGCTCTATGTACATGGATATGTAAGACTGATCTGCCATGTATGTAGCTCTCAATACATGGACACGTTGGACACATCTGCCATGTAGCTAGAACTCTGTATATGGAAATTTTGCACTATCCTGCCCTATAGCTAACTCTCTGTGTACAGACAAGTTGGACTCAACTGTATTGTAGCTAGAATTTGTATATGGAATTTTTGCACTTCCCTGTCATGTTGCTAGCTCTCTGTATATGGGCATTTTTGACTCATCTGACATGTAGCTAGCTCTCTGTGCATGAATATGTTGCAATGATCTGCCATGTAGTTAGCTCTCTGTATATGAAAATATTATACTTGTCTGGCATGTAGCTAGCTCTCAGTATATGGACATGTTGGACCCATCTGCCATGTAACTAGTACCCTGTGTATGGTCATGTTGGACTACTCTGCCATGTATCTAGCTCTCAGTATATGGACAAGTTGTAATCATCTGCCTTGTATCTGGAACCCTATGTATGGGAATGTTGCACTACTCAGCCATGTAGCTTGCTCTCTGTATATACACAAGTTGGACTCATCTGCATTGTATATAGAAAAGTTGGACTCATCTGCCTTGTAGATAGAACTCTGTATATAGAAATGTTGCACTACACTGCCTGTAGGTAGCTCTCTGTATATAGACATTTTCGAGTTGTCTACCATGTAGCTAGCTCTCTGTACCTGGATATGTTGGACTGATCTGCAAAGTAGGTAGGTCTCTGTATATGAACATATTGGATTTTTCTGCCCTGTAGGTGGCTTTCAGTGTATGGACACGTTGGACACATCTGTCATGGAGCTACTACCCTGAATATGGACACGTTGGACTACTATGCCATGTAGCTTACTGTCAGTATATGGACACGTTGGACACATCTGCCATGTAGTTAGAACTCTGAATATGGAAATGTTTCTAGGTCTCTGTATATGGATATTTTGGCCTCGTCTGCCATATAGCTAGCAGTTTCTACATGGTTATGTTGGACTGATCTGATAAGTATGTAGCACTCTGTATATGAACATATTGTATTTGTCTGCCATATACGTAACTCTCAGTATATGAACACCGATGACACATCTGCCATGTCGCTATAACACTGTATAGGGAAATGTTGCACTACCCTGCCATTTAGCTAGCTCTCTGTATATGGACATTTTAGAATCCTCTGCAATGTAGGTGTCTCTAAGTACATGGAGAAGTTGGACACATCTGCCATGAAGATAGAACTCTGTATATGGAAATGTTGCACTACCCTGTCTTGTAGCTAGCTCTCTGTATAGGGACATTTTGGACTCGTATGCCATGTAGCTAGCTCTGTGTATTTGGATATATTGGAGTGATATGCCAAGTAGGTATCTCTCTGTATATGAACATATTGGAATTGTCTGCCTTAGCTGACTCTCAGTATATGGACAAGTTGGACACATCTCCCATGTAGATATAACTCTGTATATGGAAATGTTGCACTACCTTGCCATGTATTTAGCTCTCTTTAAATGGACATTTTGGACTCGTCTGCCATGTAGCTAGCTCTCTGTACATGGATATGTTGGAC
>NW_006408951.1:584194-607175 GCF_000296735.1 Chrysochloris asiatica
ACTGCACTGCCATGTAGCTAGCTCTCTGTATATAGACATTTTGGACTCTTCTGCCATGTAGCTAGCTCTCTGTACATGGATATGTTGGACTGATCTGCCAGGTAGGTAGCTCTCTGTATATGAACATATTGGACTTGTCTGCAATGTTGCTAGCTCTCATTATATGAACACGTTAGACACATCTGCCATGTAGCTAGAACTTTGTACATGGAAATGTTGCACAACTCTTCCATGTAGCTACATCTCTGTATATAGACAAGTTGATCTCATCTGCCTTTTAGCTAGAACACTGTATATGTAAATGTTGCACTACTCTGCCATGTAGCTAGCTCTCAGTATATGGACATGATGGACTGATCTGTCATGTAGCTAGCTCTCAGTATATGGACATGTTGGACTCATCTGCCATTTAGACAGTACCCCGTATATGGACATGTTGGACTACTCTGCCATGTAGCTAGCTTACTGTATATGGACACGTTGGACACATCTGCTATGTAGCTAGAACTCTGTATATGGAGATGTTGCAACACCCTGCTATGTAACTAGCTCTCTGTATATGAACATATTGGACTTATCTGCATTGTAACTAGCTCTCAGTATGTGGAAATGTTGTACTCATCTGCCATGTGGCTAGTACCCTGTATATGGACATGTTGGACTACACTGCCATGTAGCTGGCTCTCTGTATATAGACAAGTTGGAATCATCTGCCTTGTAGCTACAACTCTGTATATGGAAATGTTGTACCCTGCCATGTAGCTAGCTCTCTGTATATGGACATTTTGGACTTGTGAGCCATGTAGCTAGATCTGTGTACATGGATATGTTGGAGTGGTCTGCCAAGTAGGTAGCTATCTGTCTATGAACATATTGGACTTTTTGTTGCAGACTGTGTATACCCGGTCAGGAGTTTGAAGCCCTGTGAGCCCAAGTGTTGCAGACCATAAAGGCCGCAGGCTCTGAGTAACAGATTCTAGCCACCTAGCAGTCATTGAAATGTGTTTTTCATCTTAATGTTCAGCTATGTTTAATATTAAATGCAGACATGAAGCCCTGATATCCACAGATAAATGTGATATTTTCCTAAAAGCCGAAACTGTAAAATTCCAAACAGGCAAAGTTCTTCCCTCGGAGAATTCATTTAAAGTAAATTGGGTTGATCCCCGGTCTCTGTTCTAAGGACAATAGGAATGCCCTCCATAAAGCGTTTCCAGGTGCAGCCTATACACCCAGGTGCCTCTTTTCCTGGAGAACCTGGGCTGGGCAGCCAACACAATGGGAATCCTCTCAATCCTCCTTTTCCTTCCCCCATTTTAGGCTAGGTGCTAAAAGATATGTTAATTAAGCTTGAGAAACCAAGTTGCAGTCGTTAGATTCGAACCTGTGAAGTAGTATGTAAAGCTGCCTGAATGTCTGGAGAATTATGTATGTTAGCTCTACATTGTCTTAGTCCCACTCAGACTTATGTATAGTTCCTCCCCTAAATAAAACGGAGGTGCAGGCCAACCCAGATGTGTATTACAGGCATGCGGTGAGAGAGTGCATTACAGGGTGGGGGGCGTGTTATACGGTGGACTAGACATGGCTGGCTGACCAGCTAACAAGGGAAACCTACTGCCTGCATAGCTAAGATATTTGCTATGCGGGATCTTACTGCCCTCATGGCGAATATGTTCACCACACCAGATCTTCCGGATGCCAGTAATGCATCCACTCTGGTTTCGGGTGTCTTTTTGTCTCTCTCTTTGTGTCCTTGTGTATATTTCTATATTTCTACAGCCGCCAGATATCCCCACCTCGTGAACCAAAAACCTGTGTCGAGGCGGGTCCCCGGCAACTTTTCTGCCATGTAGCTAGCTCTCAGTATATGAACATGTTGCACTCATTAGCCAGGTAGCTAGTACTCTTTATATGGACATGTTGGACTACTCTGCCATGTAGCTAGCTCTCAGTATATGAACACTTTGGACTTATCTGCCATGTGGCTTGAACTCTGTGTATGGAAATGATGCACTACGCTGCC
Organism: Chrysochloris asiatica; assembly: GCF_000296735.1. Classification (NCBI taxonomy): domain Eukaryota; kingdom Metazoa; phylum Chordata; class Mammalia; order Afrosoricida; family Chrysochloridae; genus Chrysochloris; species Chrysochloris asiatica. Next base: position 586,221 of record NW_006408951.1, read on the forward strand.
ACATAGCTATCTCTCTGTATATGGACATTTTAGATTCCTCTGACGTGTAGCTAACTCTCTGTTCATGGATATTTTGGACTATAGGTAGCTCTCAGTATATGGGCATATTGGACACATCTGCCATGTAACTAGAACTCCATATATGGAAATGTTGCACTACTCTGACATGAAGTTATTTCTCTGTATATAGACAAGTTGGACTGATCTGCCTTGTAGCTAGACTCTGTAAATGGAAATGATGCACTACCCTGCCATGCAGCTAGCTCTCTGTATATGAAAGTATTGGACTTACCTGCATTGTAACTAGCTCTCAATATGTGGACATGTTGGACTCCACTGGCATGTAGTTAGAACTCTGTATATTGAAATGTTGTCCTACCTTGCCATTAAGCTAGCTCTCTGTATATGGACACGTTGGACACGTCTGTCATGTACCTAGTACCCTGTATATGTACATGTAGAACTGATCTGCCATGTAGGTAGCTCTCAGTATATGAACATGTTGGACACATCTGCCATGTAGCTAGAACTCTGTATATGGAAATGTTGCTCTACTCTGCCTTCTAGCTAGCTGTCTGTATATAGACAAGTTGGACTCATCTGCCTTGTAGCTAGAACTCTGTTTATGGAAATGTTGCACTACCCTGCCATGTAGCTAGCTCTCTGTACATGGATATATTGGAATATTCTGCTAAGTAGGTAGCTCCCTGTATATGAACATATTGGACTTGTTTGCCTTGTATCTAGCTCTCAGTATATGGACACATTAGACACATCTGCCATGTAGCTAAAACTCTGTATATGGAACTGTTGCACTACTCTTCCATGTAGTTATATCTCAGTATATGAACATGTTGGACTCATATGCCATGTAGGTTGAACTCTGTATATGGAAATGATGCACTACTCTGCCATGTAGCTAGCTATCCTCATATGGACATTTTGGAGATGTCTGACATGGAGCTTACTCTCTGTGCATGGATATTTTGGACTAATCTGCCTTGTAGTTAGGTCTCATAATATGGACATGTTAGACATATCTGCCTTGTTGGTAGAACTCTGTATATGGAAATGTTGCACTACACTGCCATGTAGCTAGCTCTCTGTATATGGACATTTTGAACTTGTCTGCAATGTAGCTAGCTCTCTGAACATGGCTATGTTGGACTGATCTGCCAAGTAGGTAACTCTTTGTATATGAACATATTGGACTTGTCTGCCATGTAGTTCGTTCTCAGTATGTGGACACGTTGGACACATCTGCCATGTAGCTAGTACACTGTATATTGACATGTTGCACTGATCTGCTATGTCGGTAGCTCTCAGTTAATGGCCACGTTCAACATATCTGCCATGTAGATAGAACTCTGTATATGGAAATGTTGCACTACTCTGCCATGTAGCTACCTCTCTGTATATAGACAAGTTGGATTCATCTGTCTTGTAGCTAGAACTTTGTATATGGAGATGTTGCACTACCCTGCCATGTAGCTAGTTCTCTGTATGTGGACATTTTGGGCTCGTCTGCCAAGTAGCCAGCTCTCTGTACATGGATATGTTGCACTGATCTGCCAAGTAGGTATCTATCTGTATATAAACATATTGGACTTCTCTGCCATATAGTTAGCTCTCAGATATGGACATGTTGGAATCATAAGCCAGGTAACTAGTACACTTTTTATAGTCATGTTGGACTAATGTGTCCTGTAGCTAGCTCTCAGTATATGAACACTTTGGAGTCATCTGCCATGTAGCTTGAACTCTGTCCATGGAAATGGCGCACTAATCTTCCATGTAGCTAGCTCTCTGCAAATGGACATTTTGGACTCGTATGACATGTAGCTAGCTCTCTGTGCATGGATATTTTGGAATGATCTGACATGTAGTTACTTATCAACATAATAACACATTGGACACATGTTCCATGTGGCTACAACTCTGTATATGGAAATGTTGCACTACTCTGCCACGTAGCTACTTCTCTGTATACAGACAAGTTGGCCACATGTGGCTTGGAGCTAGAACTCTGAATATGGAAATGTTGCTCTACATGATCATGTAGCAACCTCTCTGTATATGGACATTTTAGACCCATCTGCCATGTATCTAGATGTCTGTTCATAGATATGTTGGACTGATCTGCGAAGAAGGTAGCCCTGTGTTTATGAACACATTGGATTTTCCAGCCATGTAGCTAGCTCTCAGTATATGGACATGTTGGACTCATCTGCCATGTAACTACAAACCTGTATATGGAAATGATGGAATACTCTGCCTTATAGCTACCTCTCAGTATGTGGACATGTTGGACACATCTGCCATGTAGCTAGAACTCTGTATATGGAAATGTTGCACTACTTTGCCATGTAGCAAGCTGTCTGTATATGGACATTTTGGAATAGTCTGACATGAAGCTAGCGTTCTGTACATGGATATGTTGGACTTATCTTCCTAGTAGGTAGCTCTTTGTATATGAACATAATGGACTCTTCTGCCATGTAGCTAGCTCTCAGTATTTGAACACTTTGGACTCATCTGCCATGTAGCTTCAACTCTGTATATGAAAATGATGCACTACTCTGCCATGTAACTAGCTCTCTGTATATGGATGTTCAGGTCATGTTGTCCATGGAGCTTCCTCTCTTTTCAAGAATTTCTTGGACTTATCTTCCAAATAGTAGTTCTCTGTATATGAACATATCGGACTTGTCTGCCATGTAGCTAGCTCTCAGTATATTCTCATGTTGGACTCATCTGCCATGTAGCTAGTACCCTGTATATGGACATACTTGACTACTCTGCCATGTAGCTGGCTCTCAGTATATGGATACGTTGGACTCTAAAGCCAGGTAGCTAGAACTCTTCATATGGACATGATGGACTATTCTGCCATGCAGCAAGCTCTCTGTATATGAACACTTTGGACTCATCTGCTATGGAGCTTCAACTCTGTATATGAAAATGATGCACTTCTCTGCCATGTAGCTAGCTCTCTTTACAATGATATGTTGAACTGATCTGCCAAGTAGGTAGCTCTCTGTAAATGAACATATTGGACATGTCTGACATGTAGCTAGCTCTCAGTATATGGACATGTTCGATTCATCTGCCGTGTAGCTAGTACCCTGTATATGGTCATGTTGGTCTACTCTGAAATGGAGCTAGCTCTCCGTATATGGACCCATTGGACTCATCTGCCTTGTATCTAGAACTCTGTATACGTAAATGTTGCACTACCCTGCCATGTAGCTAGCTCTCTCTATATAGACAATTTGGACTCATTTGCCTTGTACCTAGAACTCTGTATATGGAAATGTTGCACTACCCTACCATGTAGCTGGCTCTGTGTATATGAACATTTTGGACATCTCTGCCATGTACCTAGCTCTCTGTACATGGTTATGTTGGACGGATCTGTTAAGTAGCCAATTCTTTGTATATGAAATATTGGATTTGTCTGCCATTTAGCTCGCTCTCAGTATATGGACATGTTGATCTGATCTGCCATGTAGTTAGCTCTCAGTATATGGACACATAGGACATGTCTGCCATGCAGCTAGAATTCTGTATATGGAAATGTTGCACTACTCTGCCATGAAGCTACAGCTCTGTATATGGACATTTGGGACATGTCTGCCATGTAGGTAGCTCTCTGTACATGGCTATGTTGGACTGTTCTGCCATGTAGCTAGCTCTCAGTACATGGACACGTTGGACTCATTAGCTAGGTAGCTAGTACTCTTTATATGGACATGTTGGATTTTTCTGCCATGTACTTAGCTCTTATTATATGATAACTTTGGACTCATCTGCGCTGTAGCTTGAACTCTGTATATGGAAATGATGAACTACCTTGCCATCTAGCTAGCTCTCTGTATACGGACATTTTGGACTCATCTGAATTGTAGCTAGCTCTCTATGCATGTATGTTTTAGACTCATCTGCCATGGGGGTAGCTCTCACTATAGGGACACATTTGACAGATCTGCCATGTAGCTAGAACTCTTTATATGGCAATGTTGCTCTACTCTGCCATGTAGCTAGCTGACTGTATATAGACAAGTTGGACTCATCTGCATTGTATCTAGAACTATGTATATGTAAATGTTGCACTACCCTGCCATGTAGCTAGTTCTGTATATGGAAATTTTGGATTCGTCTGCCATGAAGCTATCTCACTGTACATGGATATGTTGGACTGATCTGCCAAGTAGGTATCTCTCTGTATATGTACATATAGGACTTGTCTGCCATGTAGCTCACTCTCAGTATATGGGCATTTTGGACACATCTGCTATGTAGCTAGTACCCTGTATATGGACATGTTAGACTGATCTGACATGTAGGTAATTCCCATTATATGGACATGTTGGACATGTCTGCCATGTAGCTAGAACTCTGCATATGGAAATGTTGCACTATTCTGCCATGAAGGTATGGCTCTGTATATTGATATTTTGTACACGTTTGCCATGATGCTCGGTCTCTGTACATGGCTATGTTGAACTGATCTGCCAAGTAGGTACATCTCTGTATATGAACATATTGGACTTCTCTGCCATATAGCTAGCTCTCAGTATATGGACACTTTGGACTCATTAGCCAGGTACCTAGTACTCTTTATATGGACATGTTGGATTATTCTGTCATGTAGCTAGCTCTCATTATATGAAAACTTTGTAGTCATCTGCCATGTAGCTTGAACTCTGTATATGGAAATGATGCACTACACTGCCATCTAGCTAGCTCTCTGTATATGGATATTTTGAACTCATCTGACATGTAGCTAGCTCTCTATGCATGGATATTTTGGACTGATCTGCCATGGAGGTAGCTCCCAGTATAGGAACAAGTTTGGCAGATCTGCCATGTAGCTAGAACACTTTATATGGTAATGTTCCAGTACTCTGCCATGTAGCTAGCTGTCTGTATATAGACAAGTAAGGCTCATCTGCCTTGTAGCTAGAACTCTGTGTATGGAAATGTTGAACTACCCTGACATGTAGCTAACTCTGTATATGGAAATGTTGGATTCGTCTGCCATGTAGGTAGCTCTCTGTACATAGATATGTTGGACGGATCTTCCAAGTAGGTAGCTCTCTGTATATGAACATATTGGACTTGTCTGCCATGTCACCAGCTCTCAGTATGTGACATGTTGGATATATCTGCAATCTAGCTAGGACACTGTATATGGACATGTTGGACTGATCTGCCATGTAAGTAGCTCTCTGTATATGGACATGTTGTACACATCTGCCATATGGAAATGTTGCACTACTTTGCCATGTAGCTATCTCTCTGTATATGTATGTGTTTAGTTTGTAGCTATCTCTCTGTATATGACATTTTTGACAGTCTGCTATATTTGTTGTTGTTGTTAAGTGCCATCGAGTCTGCTATATAGATAGCTCTTATTATATGGACACATTGGGCACATCTGCTATGTAGCTAGAACTCTGTATATGGAAATGTTGCGCTACACTGACATATAGCTAGCTCTTTGTATATAGAAAAGTTGAACACATCTGCCTTGTAGCTAGAACTTTGTGTATGGAAATATTGCACTACCACTACCTCTTTGTTTATCGATATTTTGTACTCGTTAGCCGTGTAGCTAGCTTTCTTTACATTGACATTTTGGACTGATCTGACAAGTAGGTCCGCTCTCTGTATATGAACATATTGGATTGTCTGCCTTGTAGCTTGCTCTCAGTATGTTGACATGTTAGACTCATCTGCCATGTAGCTATCACCCTGAATATGGACATGTAGCTACGCTAACATGTAGCTAACTCTCAGTATATAGACACGTTGGATTCATTAGCCAGGTAGCTAATATTCTTTATATGGACATGTTGGACTATTCTGCCATGTAACTAGCTCTCAGTATATGTACACTTTGGTCTCATCTGCCATGTAGCTTCAACTCTGTATATGGAAATAATTCACTACTCTGCCATGTAGCTAGTTCTCAGTATATGGACATATTGGACTCATTAGCCAGTTAGCTAGTACTCTTTATATGGACATGTTGGGCTACTCTACCATGTAGCTAGCTCTCAGTATATGAACACTTTGGAGTCCTCTGCCATGCAGCTTGATCTCTGTATGTAGACAATTTGGACTCGTTTGCCATGTAACTAGCTCTCTTTACATTGATATGTTGAACTAATCTGCCAAGTTGGTAGCTCTCTGTAAATGAACATATTAGACATGTCTGCCATGTAGATAGTTCTCAGTATATGGACATGTTCAATTCATCTGCCATGTAGCTAGTACCCTTTGTATGGACATGTTGGATTACTCTTCCTTGTAGCTAGCTCTCGTTATATGGACACGTTGGACACATCTGCTTTTTAGCTTGAACTCTGTATATGGAAATGTTGCACTATCCTACCATGTAAATAGCTCTCTCTCAATGAACATTTTGGACTTATCTGCCATGTACCTTGCTCTCTGTACATGGATATGTTGGACTGTTCCGCCAAGTAGGTAGCTTTCTGTATATGAACATATTGGATTTGTCTGCCTTGTAGCTCGCTCTCAATATGTTGACATGTTGGACTCATCTGCTATGTAGCTAGTACCCTATATATAAATAGGTTGGAATACTCTCCCATGTAGCTATCTCTCAGCATAAGGACATGTTGGACACATCTGCCATGTAGCTAAAACTCTGTCTGTGGAAATGTTGCACTACTCTGCCATTTGGCAAGCTCTCTGTACATAGACAAGTTGGACACATATGCCTTGTAGTTAGAACTTTGTATATGGAAATGTTGCACTACCCTTCCATGTAGCTAGCTCTCTGTATATAGACATTTTGGACTTATCTGCCATGTAACTAGCTCTCTGTACATGGATATGTTGGACTGTTCCGCCAAGCAGGTAGCTCTCTGTATATGAACATATTGGACTTGTCTGCCTTGTAGCTCACTCTCAGTATGTTGACATGTTGGACTCATCTGCCATGTACCTTGTACCCTGTATATGAACATGTTACACTGATCTGTCATATAGTAAGCTCTCAGTATATGGACACGTTGGACACATCTGCAATGGACCTGAAACTATGTATATGGAAAAGTTGCACTACACTGCCATGTAGCTGTCTCACTGTATATGGGCATTTTGGACACGTCTGACATGTAGCTAACTCTCTGTGAATGGATATTTTGGACTCATCTGCCAAGAAGTTAGCTCTCTGTATATGAACATATTGGACTTCTCAGGCATGTAGCTAACTCTCAGTATATGGACGTGTTTGACTCATCTGCCATGTAGCTAGTACTCTGTTTATGGACATGTTGGACTACTCTGTCATGTAGCTAGCTCTCAGTATATGGACATGTTGGACACATTTGCCATTTAGCAAGAACATTGTATATGGAAATGTTGCACCTCCCTGCCATGTTGCTAGCTCTCTTTATATGGACATTTTAGACTCGTCTGCCATGTAGCTAGCTCTCTGTATGTGGATATGATGGACTGATCTGCCAAGTAAGGAGCTCTCTGTATATGAATCTATTGGATTTTTGTGGCATGTAGGTAGCTCTCAGTATATGGACAAGTTGGACACATCTGCTATGAAGATAGAACTCTGTATATGGAAATGTTGCACTACCCTGCCATGTAGCTAGCTCTCTGTGTATGGACATTTTGGGCTTGTCTGCCATGTAACTAGCTTTCTCTACATGGTTATGTTGGACTGATCAAACAAGTAGGTAGCTCTCTGAATATGAACATACAGGACTTTTCTGCCATGTCACTACCTCTCTGTATTTAGACAAGTTGGACTCATCTGCCTTGTAGTTAGAACTCTGTATATGGAAATGTTGCACTACCCTGTCATGTAGCTAGCTCTTTGTATATGGACCTTTTGGACTCATCTGCCATGTAGCTAGCTTTCTCTACATGGATATGTTGGACTGCTCTAACAATTATGTAGCTCTCTGTATATGAACATATTGTTTTTTTCTGTCACGTAGCTAGCTCTCAGTATATGGACATGTTGGACTCATGTGCCATGTAGCTAGTACCCAGTATATTGACATGTTGGACTACACTGCCATGTAGCTAGCTCTCAGTATATGGTCCCATTGGACACATCTGCCATGTAGCTAGAACTCTTTATATGGAAATGGTGCACTACCCTGGTATGTAACTAACTCTCTGTATATGACAATTTTTGTTTCGTCTGCCATGTAGCTAGCTCTCTGTACATGGATATTTTTGTACTGATGTGCCAAGTATGTATCTATCTGTTTATGAACATACTGGACTTTTCTGCCTTGTAGCTATCTCTCAGTATACGGAAACATCGTGCACATCAGCTATGCAGTTAGCTCTCTGTATATGGACACGTTAGACACATATGCCATGTACCTAGAACTCTGTATATGGAAATGTTACACTACTCTGTCATGTATCTAGCTTTCTGTATTGTTGAAGGCAAGCACAAGTGCTATCTAGTGGTGAAAGCTGAGTTGGTCTTCATGCTCTTGTGATTGGCCTGAAGACAAGTTTCACCTGGTTAAGGTGATGTCAGTGATTGAGACTTATAGTTAATTGTAACTAGGACAATCTTGGGAAAAGGGAACTTAAATTGAGCTAAAATCGCGTGATTCTGTGTTGCTATAACAATGCTTATACTTATGTAATAATATCCTGGTGGGTATTCTTATTCCTTGTAACTATTGAAAACCTTGTAACTAAGCAATATAACAATGACCTAATGCTAAAAGTCCTATATAAACCACATTGCTACAATAAACTTTTTCACTGGCCATCAGCCTGTGTCCCTTATCTGATCTACCGATCCCCACCTCTTCCTCGAGTAATTCACGCAGTGATCTGAGCAGGTCTCAGACCCCGATAAATGGCATGCAACATGGTGCTCGAGTACGAGAGATTAAGCAGCAGACACTCTGCAAGGAAACCCGAAGAACAAGGACGCGTCGACAAACACTAGAAGCAGAGGGCATTTGATCAGGTACGTAAGAAGAATAAACTGGGAAAAGCTTGGTATATAAATATGCTTAAAATATGCTCAGAAACAGAGAAGTAAAAGTAGACCATGGTCAGTTTTGTAAATTTATAGATTTTGTAAATACAGTTTGTCCTTGGTTCCCTGAGGATGGAGTAGTTGATGTTAAGTTATGGAATCAGATAGGTCGCCAATTGCAGGGATATTATGCTAAGAATGGCCCCTCCCGGGTGCCTGCAGATGTGTTTAGTTTGTGGCTGCTTGTCAGACATACTTTTGATTTTGGTTGTAATCATAGGGGAGGAAGTTCTCCAGAACCAACAGCTCCACCTCCACCCGTTCACCCTAATTTGCAATCTGTAAATACTTTGAGTGTTAAAAAGGAAAGTGACTCTGATGGAAATCTTGTTTTGTGGCCAGACCTTTTGTCCTCCACCGTGCCTGCTGTTTATCCAGTTAGTAAAGAGACAGTTAAGGAAAAAGCTCACAGAATTGCTGATATCAATCAACAGCAAGGCCAAGGGGGAGGGGGCATGTTTGACATGCTTTTGAGAGAAGGGAATTTTCAATTTTTGCAGAAACAAAATGAGTACCCTATGCCTGCCTATGCCCAAATTAACCAACGTGGGCGTAAGGCATGGAAAAGTATTCCCAATATAGGGAAACAGACCACCAAACTTTCAAAAGTTCACCAGGGTCCTGATGAGCCTTTTCAGGACTTTGTTTTTCGATTGCTTATTACACCTGGTCGCATCTTAGGCGACTCTCCTAATTTCTTAATCCTGAAAGATCAAGCTGAGTTAAAAAAGAAAGCTGCCAAATTCCATCAGAGTTATTTGGACTTTCTCTTTCATGAAAGACCTCCTTGAATGAATTGCAACTTTAATAATGAAAGGTAGGAGAAAAATCCGAGAGTTATTAGAAAAGATTTCTCTAAAATCATCGTCATTCTACCCCAGACTAAATAACCACTTTTTTTGCAGGACAATGCAGATTGGCAAATTGCCTTGGAAATGTTTTCAGGACAAACTCTATCCCACCTTGCCAATAACCCCTTGCTTCAATTTATTAATAAACATTCTGTAGTTTTCTCTTTGCAGTTTCTCAATATATCTCTCCCTGTACCTGTTCATGCGGTTTTTGCTAACAGTCTTATCAAAAAAAAAATAAAAAGAAAAAAGAAAAGAAATTTCTCATATGCAACAAACCACAAAAACTTTAGCACAGAAGACAGAAGCTGATTGCTATTATTTTTGCCTTTAATTTCCAGTAACAAACCACCCTTTATCTGCTTTCTAATTATTATAGTCTACATGTGTTACTTACTAACCAAGGGACAAAGATCTAGTCTTTTTTACAGGACACAAACCACTTCATATGAATTCCAGACCGACTAATTTGACCCTATGGCAAAAAGACAGCCACTTCTCACTCCCAAAAGCATAGAAGCATTCACCGAAGAACAATCTGAAAGTGTGTCTCCACCAGCACCACCTCCAGGCTCCAAAAGCTGGACTTTTGTTTTTTCCCCTCCAACGTCTATCTCTGCATAATCAAGCAGGCTGCTTTAACATAGGAGCAATTGAAGTGCTTAACGGAGCGTGCTGTGAAAACTGTTAACTCTTAGAGACCTGACATTACTCCAGAAACTCTTTTTTGTTGCTATGCATGTAATTCTTGCTTGAAAGGTATCAGGAGTAACATCTAACAACTTCACTCATTAAGCTTATGTTCCTAATTTTGTAAATAATTCTCAATTATTGGGAAGTCAACCAGAAGTCTTTATATTAAATTCCCTAAATAATCTTCTTGTAGCTTTGTTAAAAGAGGTGTAATCTACTCTCCTTCTATCTCTACTAGTTTAATCCATGATTGGTCTGTTTCAGCTGTTCTCTACATAGGGACACACATAGAAAATATTAAAAATAGGATGACTATTGCATGTCATCATAATTACAAGTGAATATATGTAACACCTCTGTCCTACAATAGCACAGACATTGCCTGGCCTCAAATTCAGGCTCAACTTAAAGGCATTTGGAACAACTCAGACATTCCATTCAATATGCAAGCTTTGCATTCACAAATTAGATCCATTAGTCAGCCACACTTACAATCCACCTCCTTAGAACAGGTGACTGTATCTTCAGTCATCTCAACTAGTTCCTTTTAAACTCTAAACATTAATGCATCTATTTTTGCAATCATACTTATATTAATTTTTTTCCTGTCAACCTTTACAGCTGTTCAACAAAAAGTTCGTACGCTTCATTTAAAAAATAGAGAGGGAGGAGATGGTGGAGGCCATGCGAGGTACCCTGAACATGAAGGACCCTAAATCAAGCAGAGCCACAATGGATCCCCACCCCCTTTTGTAACACAAGGCCCCAAGAGGGATCTCATGTGGGAACTCTGCTGTCTCTGTCTCTTTCTATTAATCTTTGTTTTAATCAGCTTATTTTTAATTTTATTGATTTTATAATAAAGTTTTCAGTAGAATTTTAGTAAGAAATATATTAGAGATTTAAAACTTGCACTTTCACACCATATTCAATCATGCGTAGTCCTAAAGATTCCTTCTCACACTAACAATAAGTTTCACCACTAGGAGAAACCAGCTAAAGTTTTTGCCAGTTCAAGTTTAAGATTACATTCAACATTCTCTGTAGTCAGGGCATTAAGACCTTTAGAAATTTAGCAAAAAAATGCAATTGGGGGCTAAAGAAATAGAATTAGATCATAAGCAGAAATTTAACTAGATGTTTTGTATAAAGAAATTGTTAAAGAAGTCGTTCTGTTTCTTCTTGGCTATGCTTCTTGTATTTATGCTTCTTGTATTTCTTGTTTAATCAATCATGAGAAACAATTTTGTCGTCAGTTACCATAGCAAATAATGTCTAGGTACATGTTGTGATTAATTAATCTATAGAAAATAATAGGTGAAGGTAGAAATAGGAGTTAAGATTTAGAATTATGTTTTAAAGTTAATGTGACATTTTTAAAGCAATGAGGATTGGTTACAGAAATCAGATATTGTCTAACTATGTAAAGGGGGACAAGAAAGATTTTGATATTCTTGATGTTATATATTGAAATGATTAATATGTATGATTTAGACCACTACTTTGAAAAGAATGATTTATGGTACAGAGTAGTATAAAAGCTGTTTGAAAAGTTTCATCTAAATTGCACTGGGTGCAACCTCACTTCATGTGTTGTTGCCCTAACGCCTAACATGACTTTTGCAATCATAAAAAGACCAACCTATGTGTTGCTGCCAGTAAACATCTCCGAAGAGTGGTATGATGATGTCGGCTTGCAGCTTGTCAACGAGTTTACCACGTCGCTTTCTAGATGAAAGCGAGGACTTGGACTTATAGTAATGGGTATAGTGTCTTTTATCACCTTGCTTGTTTCCCTCGCCGCCACCACAGTTGCACTTATTCTAGAAATTCATACTGCAGCTACTGTCAACGAGCTGATGGACAATGTTACCTACAACTGCAACCAGTCAGAAAAGATTGATCTGGCCATTGATCATCGCCTGAATGGACTGTATGATACTGTTAATATTCTGGGGGATACCCTGGAACAAGTCATGGTCTGGCAACGCCTTGTGTGCCATGCTGATTATCTCTCCATTTGTGTAACTAAGCATGTGTATAATGCCTCAGCATCCACTTGGTCCATAATGCAAGCCCATCTGCACGGAGTATGTGTTGCTGAGAATATCAGCCGAGAATGGAATAAGTTACGTGCACAACTAATTGCTATGCATTATGTCCCCCCGCCTTGATAGCAAACCTGCAGAATTAGCTAAGCAACTTCTAAATGATCTTAAAAATTTGTTCCCTACTATTCCCTCCCTCTCAATTGTGGGGTCCCATTCTAGCTATTAGCATACTGGTCATCTTTGCTTGTCTCTTCCTTCCCTGTCTTCTTCGGAAGGCGTCAACCAGTATAAGATGCTGTGGAGCCGCCTAAACAGCCTCCAACTAAAGACACCCCCCTGACATATGCAGGAAGTGTAGCCAATGATGGGTAAGGATTGGTGGACCCCAGTCAAGCTAAGACAGAGCCATTGCCTTATGCTGCAATGAGTTTCCATGACGGGTGAGACTGGGGACTCGCACTGACCACCTAAGACAGGCAACGTCCCTTAAATAAGTAAAGAAGGGTGAGATGTTGGAAGCCAGAACTAATGCCATCTACTTGTGAAAGCTGAGTCGGCCCTCATGCTCTTAAATTGGCCTGAAGACAAGTTTCCCCTGGTTAAGGTGATGTCAGTGATCAAGACTTATTGTTAATTATAACTAGGACAATCTTGGGAAAAGGGAACTTAAATTGAGCTAAAATCAAATGATTCTGTGTTGCTATAACAATGCTTATACTTAAGTAATCATATCCTGGTTGATATCCTGGTGGATATTCTTATTCCTTGTTACTATAGAAAACCTTGTAACTAAACAATATAACAATGACCTAATGCTAAAAGTCCTATATAAACCATGTTGCTACAATAAACTTTGTCACTCGCCAACAGCCTGTGTCCCTTACCTGATCTACCAATCCCCGCCTCTTCCTCAAGTAATCCTCCCAGTGGTCTGAGCAGGTCTCAGACCCCAGTACTGAATATAGACAAGTTGGACTCATCTGCCTTGTACCTAGAACTCTGTACATGCAAATGTTTCACAACCCTACCATGTAGCTAGCTCTCTGTATATGGACATTTTGGAATCATCTGCCATGTAGCTAGCTCTTTGTACATGGATATGTTGGACTGATCTGCCAAGTAGGTAGCTCTCTGTATATGAACAGATTGCACTTGTGTGCCATGTAGCTATTTCATAGTATATGGACATGTTGAACACATCTGCTATGTAGCTACATCTCTGTATATGGAAATGTTGAACAACCCTTCCATGTAGTTAGCTCTTTGTGTATAGACAAGTTGCAGTCATCTGCCTTGTAGCTAGAACTCAGTATATGGAAATGTTGCACTACTAGCTCTCTGTACATGGATATGTTGGATTGATTTGCCAAATAGGTAACTCTCTGTATATGAACATATTGGACTTTTCTGCCAATTATCTAGCTCTCAGTATATGGACATGATGGACTCATTAGCCAGGTAGCTAGTACTCTTTATATGGACATTTTGGACTACTCTGCCATGAAGTTTGCTCTCAGTATATGAAGTATTTGGACTCATCTGCCATGTAGCTTAAACTCTGTATATGTAAATGCTGTACCACTCTGGCATGTAGCTAGCTCTCTGTATAAGGTCATTTTGGACTCGTCTGACATGTAGCTAGCTCTCTGTACATGGATGTTTTCGACTGATCTGCCATGTAGATAGGTCACAGTATAGGGACACGTTGGAAGCATATGCCATGTAGCTCGAACTTTGTATATGGAAATGTTGCACTACTCTGCCATGGAGCTAGCTCTTTGTATATGGACATTTTGGACTTGTCTGCCATGTGGCTAACTCTCTGTACATGGATATGTTGTGCTGATCTTCTAATTAGGTAACTCTCTGTATATGAACATATTGAACTTTCTGCCATGTAGCTAGCTCTCAGTATATTGACATGTTGGACTCATCTGCCACGTAGCTAGTACCCTGTATATAGACATGTTGGACTACTCTGCCATGTAGCTAAGTCTCAGTATATGGACAAGTTGGACACATCTGCCATGTACCTAGAACTCTGCATATGGACATTTTGGACTCGTCTGCCATGTAGCTAGCTTTCTGTACATGGATATGTTGTACTGATCTGCCAGGTACGTAGTTATCTGTATATGAACATATTGGACTTGTCTGCCATATAGCCAGCTCTCAGTATATGGAAATTTTGGACTCATCTGCCATGAAGCTAGTACCCTGTATATGGACTTGTTGGACTACTCTGCCATGTAGATAACTCTCAGTATATGGACACGTTGGACATATCTGCAATGTACATAGAAATCTGTATGTGGACATGTTGGACTACTCTGCCATATAGCTAGTTCTCTTAATATAGACAAGTTGGAATCATCTGCCTTGTGGCTAGAACTCTGTATATGGACATGTTGCACTACCCTGCCATATAGACAAGTTGGACTCCTCTGCCTTGTAAGTAGAACTCTGTATGTGGAAAGGTTGAACTACCGTGCCATGTAGCTAGCTCTCTGTATATGGACATTTTGGACTCATCTGCCATGTAGCTAACTCTCTGTTCTTGGATATGTTGGATTGATCTGCCAAGTAGGTAGCTCTCTGTATATGAACATATTTCACTTGTCTGCCATATAGCTAACTCTCAGTATATGGACATGTTTGACTCATCTGCCATGTATCTAGTAGCCTGCATATAGACTTGTTGGACTACTCTGCCATGTAGCTAACTCTCAGTATATGGACAGATTGGACATATCTGCAATGTACATAGAAATCTGTATATGGACATGTTGCACTACTCTGCCATGTAGTTAGCTCTCTTAATATAGACAAGTTTGACTCATCTGCCTTGTAGTTAGAACTCTGTACATGGACATGTTGCACTACCTTGCCATGTAGCTAGCTCTTTGTTTATAGACAATTTGGACTCCTCTGCCTTGTAAGTAGAACTCTATATATGGAAAGGTTGCACTACCATGACATGTAGCTAGCTCTCTGTATATGGACATGATGGACTCATTTGCCATGTAGCTTATACCCTCTATATGGAGATGTTGGACTACTATGCTTGTACCTAGCTCTCAGTATATGGACATGTTGAACACATCTGCCATGTAGCTAGAACTCTGTATTTGGAAATGTTGAACTACCCTGCCATGTAGCTAGCTCTGTATATAGACAAGTTGGACTCATCTGGCTTGTAGCTAGAACTCTGTGTATGGAAATGTTGCACTACACTGCCATGTAGATAGTTCTCTGTATATGGACATTTTGGACATGTCTGCCATGTACCTAGATATGTTGGACTGATCTGCGAAGTAGATAGCTCTCTGTACATGGATATGTTGGACTGATCTGCCAAGTAAGTAGCCCTCTGTATATGAACATATTGGACTTGTCTGCCATGTACGTAGCTCTCAATATATGGACACCTTGTACACATCTGACATGTAGCTAGAACTCTGTATATGGAAATGATGCACTACCCTTCCATGTAACTAGCTCTCTGTATATGGACATTTTGCACTCGTCTGCCATGTAACTAGCTCTCTGTACATGGATATGTTACAGTGATCTGCGAAGTATAGGTAGCTCTCTGTATATGAACATATTAGACTTGTCTGCCATGTAGCTAGCTCTCAGTATATGGACATGTTGGACTCATTGACCAGGTAGCTAGTACCCTTTATATGGACATGTTGGACTACTCTGCCATGTAGTTAGCTCTCAGTATATGAACACTTTGGACTCATTTGCCTTGTAGCTAGAATTCTGAATATGGAAATGTTGCCCTACACTGCCATGTAGCTAGCTCTATGTATATGGACTTTTTGGACTCATCTATCTTGTAGGTAAAACTCTTTATATGGATATGTTGCACTACCCTGCCATGTAGCTAGCTCTCTGTATACGGACATTTTGGACTCGACTGCCATGTAGCTAGCTCTCTTAATTTGGATGTGTAGGACTGATCTGCTAAGTAAGTAGTTCTGTGTATATGAACACATTGGACTTTTCTGCCATTAGTTAGCTCTCTGTATGTGGACATGTTGGACTCATTAGCCAGGTAGCTAATGCTCTTTATATGGAAATGTTGGACTACTCTCCCATGTACTGAGCTCTCAGTATATGAACAATTTGGACTCATCTGCAATGTAGCTTGAACTTTGTTTATGGAAATGATGCACTGCTCTTGCATGTAGCTAGCTCTCTGTATATGAACATTTTGGACTCGTCTGACATGTAGCTAGCTCTCTGTTCATGGATATGTTGGAATGATCTGCCAAGTAGGTAGCTCTCTGTATATGAACATATTTAACTTGTCTGCTATGTAGCTAACTCCCAGTAGGAGGACATTTTGGACACATCTGCAATGTAGCTAGCTCTCAGTATATGGACATGTTTGACTGATTAGCCAGATAGCTAGTACTCTTAATATGGACCTGTTGGACTACTTTGCCATGTAGCTAGCTTACAGTCTATGAACACTTCAGAGTCATCTGCCATGTATTTTGAATCTGTATATGGAAATGATGCATTACTCTGCCATGTACCTAGCTCTCTGTATATGAACATTTTGCACTCATTTGCCATGTAGCTAACTCTCTGTACATTGATATTTTGGACTGATCATGCCAGTAGGTAGCTCTCTTTATAGGAACATATTGGACTCATGTGCCTTGTATCTTGAACTCTGTATATGGAAATGATGCATTACTCTGCCATGTACCTAGCTCTCTGTATATGAACATTTTGCACTCATTTGCCATGTAGCTAACTCTCTGTACATTGATATTTTGGACTGATCATGCCAGTAGGTAGCTCTCTTTATAGGAACATATTGGACTCATGTGCCTTGTATCTTGAACTCTGTATATGGAAATGATGCAGTACTCTGCCATGTAGCTATCTCTCTATATATGGACATTTTTGACTCGTCTGACATGAAGCTAGCTCTCTTTGCATGGATATTTTGGCCTGAGCTGTCATGTTTGTTGCTTTATATATATGGACATGTTGGACACATCTGCCATGTAGCTAGAACTCTGTATATGGAAATATTCCACTACTCTGCCATGTAACTAGCTCTCTGTATATGGACATATTGGACTCGTCTTCCATGTAGCTAGCTCTCTCTTCAGAGATATATTGGAATGATCTGCCAAGTAGGTAGCTCTATGTGTATGAACATATTGAACTTGTCTGCTATATAGCTAGCTCCCAGTCTATGGACATTTTGGACACATCTGCAAGGTAGCTAGCCCTCAGTTCATGGACATGTTGGAATCATCTGCCATGTAGCTAGTATCCTGTATACGGACATGTTGGAGTACTCTGCTATGAAGCTAGCTCTCAGTATATGAACACTTAGGACTCATCTACCATGTAGCTTGGACTCTGTATATGGAAATGATGCACTACTCTGCCATGTAGATAGCTCTCTGTATATGGACATTTTGGACATGTCTGCCATGTACCTAGATATGTTGGACTGATCTGCGAAGTAGATAGCTCTCTGTATATGAACATATTAGAACATAAAGGAGTTAGCTCTCTTTATATGGGCATTTTGGAATCGGCTGCCATGTAGCTAGATCTCTGTGCATGGACATTTTGGACTGATCTGCCATGTAGGTTGCTCTCAGTATATGGACACATTTGACACATTAGCCATGTAGCTGGAATTGTGTACATGGATATGTTGCACTACTCTACCATGTAGCTAGCTCTCTTTATATAGACAAGATGGACTCACCTGCCTTGTAGTTAGAACTCTACATATGGAAATGTTGCACTACCCTGTCATGTAGCTAGCTCTCTGTATGTAAACCTTTTGGACTCTTCTGCCATGGATCTACCTATGTGTACATTGATATTTTGGAATGATCTGTGAAGTGTGTAGTTCTCTGCATATGAACATATTGTACTTTCTGCCATGTAGCTAGCTCTCCGTATTTTGACATGTTAGACTCATCTTCAATGTAGCTCTTACCCTGTATATGGACATGTTGGGCTACCCGGCCATGTAGCTAGCTCTGTATATAGACAACTTGGACTCATCTGCCTTGTAGCTAGAACTCTGTATATGGAAATGTTACACTACCCGGACATGTATATGGACATTTTGTACTCGTGTGCCATGTAGTTACCTCTCTGTACATGGATATGTTGGAATAATCTGCCAAATAGGTAGTTCTCTGGATTTGAACATATTGGATTTCTCTACCATGTAGCTAGCTCTCAGTACATGGACATATTGGGCTCATCTGACATCTAGCTAGTAACCTGTAGATGGACATGTTGTACTACTCTGCCATGTAGCTCACTCTCAGTATATAGACAAGTTGGGCTCATCTGCCTTTTAGCTAGCTCTTTGTATATGGACATTTTGGACTCTTCTGCCATGTAACTAGCTGTCTGTACTTGGATATGTTGAACTGATCGGCCAAGTAGGTACCTCTCTGTATATGATCATACTGGGATTTTCGCCATGTAGCTAGCTCTCATTATATGGACACATTGAATTAATTAGCCAGGTAGCTAATATTCTTTATATGGACATGTTGAACTACTCTGCCATGTACCAAGCTCTCAGTATATACACAAGTTGGACTCATCTTTCTTGTAGCTAGAACTCTGTATATGGAAATGTTGCACTACCCAGCTATGTAGGTAGATCTCTGTATATGGACATTTTGGACTCGTCTGACATGTAGCTATCTCTCTGTACATAGATATGTAGGAATGCTCTTCCAAGTAGGCAGATTTTTATACAAACATTTTGGAGTTGTCTGCAATGTAGCTAGCTCTCAGTATATGGACATGTTGGACACATCTGCATTGTAGCTACTACCCTGAATATGGTCATGTTGAACTACTCTGGCAGGTAGCTGGCTCTCAGTATATGGACACATTGGACACATCTGCCATGTAGCTAGAAGTCTGTATATGAAATGTGGCACTACCCTGCCATGTAGCTAGCTCTCTGTATATGGACATTTTGGACTCGTCTGCCATGTTGCTAGCTCTCTGGACATGGATATGTTGGTCTGATATGTCAAGTATGTAGCTCTCTGTATAGGAACATATTGGACTTGTTTGTCATGTAGCTAGCTCTCAGTATATGGACACGTAGGAACATCTGCCATGTATCAAGCTCTCTGTACATGGACATGTTGGACTGATCTGCCAAGTAGGTAGCTCTCTGTATATGAACATATTGGACTTGTCTGCTATGTAGCTAGCTCTCAGTATATGGACATGTTGGACTCTTCTGCCATGTAGCTAATACCCAGTATATGGAAATGTTGCACTACTCGACCATGTAGCTTGCTCTCTGTATATCGACAAGTTAGTCTCATGTGCCTTTTAGCTATAACTCTGTATATTGAAATGTTGTACTACCCCACCATGTAGATAGCTCTCTGTATATGGACATTTTGGACTTGTCTGCACTGTGGCTAACTCTCAGTATATGGACATGTTGGACTCCTCTGCCATGTAGCTAGTACCCTGTATGTGGACTTGTTGGACTACTTTGCCATGTAGCTAGCTCTCAGTATATGGACACATTGGACACAAATGTTTTGAAGCTAGAAGTCTGTACATGGAAATGTTGCACTACTCTTCCATGTAGCTAGTTCTCTGTATATATACAAGTTGGAATCGTCTGTGTTGTAGCTAGAACTCTGTATATGGAAATGTTGCACTACACTGCCATGTAGCTAGCTTTCTGTATATGGAAATTTTGTACTTGTCTCACACATAGCTAGCTCTCTGTACATGGATATATTGGAGTTATCTGCCAAGTAGTTAGCTCTTTGTATATGAACATATTAGACTTGTCTGCCATGTAGTTAGTTATCGGTATATGGACATGTTGGAATCATCTGCCATGTAGCTAGTACCCTGTATATGGACATGTTGGACTACTCTGCCATATAGGTAGCTCTCAGTATATGGACTTGTTTGACACATCTGCCACATAGCTAGCTCTCTGTACATGGATATTTTTGACTGATCTGCCAAGTAGGTTGGTCTCTGTATATGAACATATTGGACTTGTCTGCCATGTAGGTAGCTCTCAGTATATGGAAATGTTGGACTATTCTGCCATGTGGTTAATACCCAGTATATGGACATGTTGGACTACCCTGCCATGTAGCTAGCTATCAGTATATGGACACGTTGAACACATCTGCCATGTAGGTTGTTGTTGTTGTTGTTAAGTGCCATCGAGTCGGGTCCGACCCATAGTGACCCTGTACAGGGTTTCTGAGGGTGTAAATCTTTACGG
>NW_006408951.1:607275-615696 GCF_000296735.1 Chrysochloris asiatica
GCTGACCTTAAGGTTCGCAGCCCGATTCGTAACCACTACGTTACCAGAGCTCCTTGCCATGTAGGTAGAACTCTGAATATGGAAATGTTGCACTACTTGACCATGTAGCAAGCACTCTGTATATGAACAAGTTGGACTCATATGCCTTGTATCTATAACTCTGTATATGGAAATGTTTCACTACCCCGATATGTATGTGGACATTTTGGACTTGTCTGTCATGTAGCTAGCTCCCAGTATATGGACATGTTGGACTCATCTGTCATGTAGCTAATACCCTGTATATGGACATGTTAGACTACTCTGCCATGTAGGTATCTCTCAGTATATGGACACATTGGACACATCTGACATGTAGCTAATAAGAAGT
The DNA here is from genome assembly GCF_000296735.1 of Chrysochloris asiatica. Classification (NCBI taxonomy): domain Eukaryota; kingdom Metazoa; phylum Chordata; class Mammalia; order Afrosoricida; family Chrysochloridae; genus Chrysochloris; species Chrysochloris asiatica. Next base: position 607,646 of record NW_006408951.1, read on the forward strand.
ATATGGACATGTTGTACTCTCCGTACATGGATATGTAGGACTGATCTGCCAAGTAGGTAGCTCTCTGTTTATGAACATGTTGGACTTGTCTGCCATGTAGGTACTTCTCAGTATATGGACATGTTGGACTCTTCTGCCATGTAGCTAATAAGAAGTATATGGACATGTTGGACTCATCTGGCATGTAGCTAGTACCCTGTATGTGGACAGTTGGACTACTCTGCCATGTAGATAACTCTCAGTTTATGGACATGATGGACACATCTGCCATGTAGCTAGAACTCTGTACATGGATATGTTGGACTGATCTGCCAACTGAGCTACAGGTAGCTCTCTGTATATGAACATATTTGACTTGTCTGCCATGTAGCTAGCTCTTAGTATATGGACATGTTTGACTACTCTGCCATTTAGCTAGATCTCAGTATATGGACACAGAGGACACATCTGCCATGTAGGTAGAACTCTGAATATGGAGATGTTGCACTACTTGACCATGTAGCTATGTCTCTCTATATCGACAAGTTGGACTCATGTGCCTTGTAGCTATAACTCTGTATGTGAAAATTTTGCACTACCCTACCATGTAGCTAGCTCTCTATATATGGAAATTTTGCATTTGTCTGCCATGTAGCTAACTCTCCGTATTTGGACATGTTGAACTCCTCTGCCATGTAGCTAGTACCCTGTATATGGACTTGTTGGACTTCTGTGCGATGTAGCTAGTTCTCAGTAAATGGACACGTTGGACACAAATGTTTTGAAGCTAGAACTCTGTATATGGAAATGTAGCACTACACTCCCATGTAGCTCGCTTTCTGTATATGGACATTTTGGACTCATCTGCCATGTAGTCACCTCTCTACATGGATATGTTGGAGTGATCTGCCAAGCAGCTAGCTCTCTGTACATGAACATATAGGACTTGTCTGCCATGTAGCTAGCTCTCAGTATTTGGACATGATGGACTCATCTGCCATGTAGCTAGTACCCTGTATATGGACATGTTGGACTACTCTTCCCAATGTGCCCAATGTGTCCATATATTGAGAGCCAGATACATGGAAGAGTAGTCCAACATATCCAGATACAGGGTATGAACTACATGGAAGATGAGTCCAACATGTTCATATACTGAGAACTAAATACATAGCAGACAAATACAATATGTTCATATACAGAGAGCTACCTACTTGGCAGATCAGTCCTACATATCCATGTACAGAGAGCTAGCTACATGGCAGATCAGTCCTAAATACCCATGCACAGAGAGCTAGATGCAAGTCAGATGTGTCCAAAATGTGAATATACAGAGAGCTAGCTACATGTCAGAGTAGTGCATCATTTCCATATACAGAGTTCAAGCTACATGGCAGATGAGTCCAACGTGTCCATATACTGAGAGCAACCTACAGGGCAGAAACATCCAATATGTTCATATACAGAGAGCTACCTACATGGCAGTTCAATCCAACATATCCATGTACAGAGAGCTAGCTACAAGGCAGACATCTCCAAAATGTCCATATACAGAGAGATAGCTACATAGCAGATGAGTCCAATGTTTCCATATACTGACAGTGAGCTACATGGCACAGTACACCAACATGTCCATATACACAGTAATAGCTACATGGCAGATGAGTCCAAAATGTAAATAACCTGAGATTTAGCTACATGGCAGATAAGTACAGCATGTGTATATATAAAGGACTACCTACAACAGATGAGTCAAACATGTTAATACAAAGAGCTACCTGCATGGCAGATAAGTCCAATATATTCATATACAGAAAGTTACCTACATGGGAGAGTAGTGCAACTTTTCCATATTCAGTGCTCTAGCTTCATGGCAGATGAGTCCCACATGTACAAATACTGAGAGCTAGATACATGGCAGAGTAGTCCAACATGTCCATATACTGAGAGTTAGCTACATGGCAGATGAATCCAACATGTGTATATTTACAGGATAAGCTACTAAGCAGATGAGTCCAACATGTTCATACAGAGAAAGCTGGATACATGGCTGATGATTCCAACATGTGCATATACTGACAGCGCAGACATGTCCAATATGTTCATATACAGAGAGCTACCTACATGGCAGATTATTCCAACATATCCAGGCACAGTGAGCTAGCTACATGGCAGATGAGTTCACAATGTCCAAATACAGAGAGTTAGCTACATTCAGAGTAATGCAACATTTCCATATACAGTGTTCTTGCTACATGCCAGATGAGTCCAACGTGTGCATATACTGAGAGCTAACTACATGGCAGAGTAGTCCAACATGTCCAAATACAGAGTAGTAGGTACATGGCAGATGAGTCCAACATGTTCATACACTTGGTGTTAGCTACAAGGCAGATGAGTCCAACATGTTCATACAGAGAGAGATGTCTACATGGCTGATGAGTCCCACATGTCCATATACCGAGTTCTAGCTCCATGGCAGATGAATCCAAAGTGTCCATATACTGAGAGCTATCTACATGTCAATGTATTCCAACATGTCCTAATACAGACATCTAACTAAATGATAGATGAGAATAACATGGCCATATACTGAGAGCAAACTACATGGCAGAGTAGTACAACATGTCCATATACAGAGTACTAGCTATAGCGCAAATAAGTACAACATGTCCATAACCTTAGAGTTAGATACATGGCAGATGAGTCCAACATGTATATTTATAGAGGAATAGCTACATGACAGATGTGTCCAACATGTTCATACAGAGAGAGCTGTCTACATGACTGATGGGTCCAACATGTCCATATACAGAGAGCTACCTACATGGCAGAGAAGTCCAATATGTTCATAAACAGAGAGCTATCTACATGGTAGATCAAGCCAATTTATCCATGCACAGAGAGCTAGCTACATGGCAGAAGAGTAAAAAATATCCATATGTAAATAGCTAGCTACAATGCACACTAGTGCCACATTTCCATATTCAGATCTCAGCTACCTGGAGAAGAGTCCAACGTGTCCATATACTGAGATCTAGCTACTTGGCAGAGTAGATAAACATGTCCATATACAGGGTACTAGCTACGTGGCAGATTAGTCCAAGATGTCTATATACTGAGAGTTAGCTACATGATAAGTGAGTACAACAAGTGTATATGTAGAGGACTAGCTACAAGGCAGATGAGTCCAACATGTTCATACACAGAGAGTTGGCTACATGGCTGAGTAGGCCAATATGTCCATATACAGAGACCTAGCTGAATAGCAGACAATTCCTATGTGTTCGCATACAGAGAGCTATCTACATGGCAGATCTGTCCATCATATCCATGCACAGATGAGTCCAAAATGTCCATATACAGAGAACTAGATACATGGCAGAGTATTGCAACATTTCCGTATACAGAGCTCAATCTACAGGACAGATGAGTCCAACGTGGCCATATAATGAGAGTTAGCTACATGGCAGAGAAGACCAACATGTGCTTATACAGAGTACTAGCTACATGTCAGATGAGTCCAACAGGTCCATATACTGACAGTTAGCTACATGGCAGATGAGCCCAACATGTGTATATATAGAGGAGTAGCTACAAAGCAGATGAGTCCAGCATGTTCATGCAGAGAGAGTTTGCTACATGACTGATGAGTCCAACATGTCCAGATTCAGAGAGATAGCTACATATCAGACAAGTCCAAAAAGTTCATACACAGAAAGATACCTACTTGGCAGATCAGGCCAAACTATCCATGGACAGAGAGATAGCTACATGGCAGATGAGTCAAAAAGTGTACATATACAGAGAGCTTGTTACAAGGCAGAATAGTCCAACATTTCCATATACAGATGAGTCCTACATGCCCATATAATGAGAGTTGGCTACATTGTAAGTTAGTTCAACATGTGTATATATAGGGGACTAGGAACAAAGCAGGTGAGTCCAACATGTTCATACAGAGAGTTCTGTCTACATGGCTGATGAGTCCAACATGTCCATATACAGGGTACTAGCTACATGGCAGATGAGTCCAACATGTCCATATATTGAGAGCTAGCTACATGGCAGATAAGTTCAATATGTTCATATACAGAGAGCTACCTATTTGGCAGATCAGTCCAACATATCCATGTACAGAGAGATAACTACATGGCAGACGAGTCCAAAATGTCCATATTCAGAGAGCTAGCTATATGGCAGGGTAGTGTAACATTTTCATGTACTGAGTTCTAGCTACATGGCAGATGTGTCCAAGGTGTTCATATACTGAGAGCTACCTACATGGCAGACAAGTCCAATATTTTCATATACAGAGAGCTACCTACTTGGCAGATTGGTCCAACCTATCCATGTACAGAGAGCTAGATACATGGCAGAATAATGGAAAATGTCCATATACTAAGAGCTAGCTACATGACAAGGAAGAGCAGCATTTCCATATACAGAGTTATAGCTACAAGGCAAATGAGTCCGACGTGTCCATATACTGAGAGCTAGCTACATGGCAGAGTAGTCCAAAATGTCCATATTCAGGGTACTAGCTACATGGCAGATTTGTCCAACGTGTCCATATACTGAGAGCCACCTACATGGCAGACAAGTCCAATATGTTCATATACAATGAGCTACCTATTTTCAGATCAGTCCAACATATCCATGTATAGAGAGCTAACTACATGAGAGACGATTCCAAAATGTTCACATACAGACAGCGAGCTACAAGGCAGGGTAGTGCAACATTTCCATATACAGAGGTCCAGCTACAAGGCAGATGAGTCCAACTTGTGTATATACAGAGAGCTAGCTGCATTACAGTGTAGAACATCATTTCCATATACAGAGTTCTAGCTACCTGGCAGATGTGTCCAATGCGTCCATTTACTGAGAGCTAGCTACATGCACACAAGTCTAAAATGTCCATAAACAGAGAGCTAGCTACATGGCAAGGTGGACAACATTTCCATACACAGAGTTGTAGCAACTAAGCAGATGAGTCCAATTTATCTACATGCAGAGAGCCAGATACATGGCAGACGAGTCAAAAATTGCATATAGAGTGAGCTAGCTACATGGCAGTGTAGAGAAACATTTCCATATACAGAATTCTAACTCCATGACAGATGTGTCCAACATTCCCATATACTTAATGCTAGCTACATGGCAGCCAAGTCTAATATGTTCATAAACAGATAGCGACCTACGTGGCAGATCAGTCCAACATATCCATATACAGAGAGCAAGCTGCATGGCAGAGTTGTGCAACACTATCATATACAAAGTTCAAGTTACATGCAGATGTGTCCAACGTGTCCATATGCTGAGAGCTAGCTACATGGCAGAGTAGTTTAACATGTCCATACACAGGGTAATAGCTACATCGCAGAGCAGTCCAACATGTCCATATACTGAGAGCTAGCTACGTGGTAGACAAGTACAATATGTTCATTAACACAGAGCTTCTACTTGACAGTTCAGTCCAACATATCCATGTACAGAGAGCTAGCTACATGGCAGACGAGTCCAAAGTGAACGTATACAGAGAGTTAGCTACAAGGCAGAGTCATGCAACGTTTTCATATACAGAGTTCTAGCTACAGGGCAGATGTGTCCAACGAGTCCATATACTGAGAGCTAGCTACATGGCAGAGCAGGCCAAAATGTCCATATACAGAGTCATAATTACATGGCAGATGAGTCTGACATGTACATATAATGAGAGCTAGCTACTTGGCAGACAAGTTCAATATGTTCATATAGAGAGAGCTACCTACATGACAGATCAGTGTAACATACCAATGTACAGAGAGCTACCTACATGGCAGACAAGTCCAAAATGTCCATATACAAAGAGCTAGCTAAATGACAGTGTAGTGCATCATTTCCATATATAGTGTTCAAGCTACTAGGCAGATGACTGCAACTTATCTATATACAGAGAGCTAACTATATGGCAGGGTGGTGCACCATTTCCATATACAGAGTTCTAGCTACATTGCACATGTGTCCAACGTGTCCATATACTGAGAGCTAGCTATATGGCAGACAATTCCAATATGTTCAAATACAGAGGGATACCTACTTGACAGATCAGTCCAACATTTCCATGTACAGAGAGCTAGCTACATGGCAAACGAGTCCAAAATGTCCCTATATATCGGATTCCAGCTCCGACATGGGTTACTCGAGGGAACGGCGGGGATTATTGATTAGGTAAGGGACATATATTGATGGCAAGTGACAAAGTTTATTGTAGCAACTTGGTTTATATAGTGCTTCTGCATTAGATCACTGTTATTCTGCGTGGTTACAATGTTTTCTATAGCAAGAAGGATATGATTACCAACCTGGATTTGATTACATATATATAGCCTTTGTTATAGCAACACTGAATCATGCGGTTTTGGCTTAGTTTATGTTTCCTTTTCGCTGAAATGGATCAGGTAGATCCACCTGTAAGTTTCTAGTGCTGATGTAACTTTTGCTAGGTAAGTGTGATTTCAAGGTAGTCATGAACCTTGGAAGGTTCTGGCTTCCTACACCTATACAGAGACCTAGCTACATGGCAGGGTAGAGAAACATTTCCATATACAGAGTTCTAGCTACGAGGCAGATGAGTCCAACTTATTTATAAACCGATAGCTAGCTACATGGCAGAGTAGTGCAACACTTCCACATAGAGTGTTCTAGCTACATGGTAATTGTGTCCAATGTGTCCATATACTGAGAGATAGCTATATGGCAGACAAGTCCAATATGTTCATATACAGAGAGCTACCTACTTGGCAGATCAGTCCAACATATCCATGTACAGAGAGCTAATTTCATGGCAGACAAGTCCAAAATGTCCATATACAGAGAGATAGCTACATGGCAGGGTAGTGCAACATTTCCATACACAGATTTCTATCTACAAGGCAGATGAGTCCAATTGGTCTATATATAGAGACCGAACTACATGGCAGGGTAGTGCAACATTTATATATACAGAGTACTACCTATATGCCAGATGTGCCCAACGTGTCCATATACTGAGAACTAGCTACATGGCTAAGTAGTCCAACGTGCCCCTATTCAGGGTACTGGATACATGGCAGATGTGTCCAACTTTTCCATATATTGACAGCCACTAACATGGCAGACAAATCCAATATGTTCATATACAGAGAGCTACCTACATGGCAGAACAGTCCAACATATCCATGTACAGAGAGCTAGCTACATGGCAGACGATTCCAAAATGTCCATATACAGAGAGCTAGCTACATGGCAGAATAGTTCAACATTTCAATATACTGAGTTCTAGCTACATGGAAGATTTGTCAATGTGTAAATGTCCATATACAGAGAGCTAACAACATGGCAGGATACTCCAACATTCTATATACAGAGTTCTATCTACAAGGAAGATGAGTCCAACTTTTCGATATACAGAAAGATAGCTACATGGCAGAGTAGTGCAGCATGTCCATATACAGAGTTATAGCTAAATGGCAGATGTGTTCAATGTGTCCATATATTGAGAGGTAGCTACATGGCAGAGAAATTCAATATGTTCATATACAGAGAGCTACCTATTTGGCAGATCAATCAACATATCCATGTACAGAGAGCTAGCTACATGGCAGACGAGAACAAAATGTCCATATACACAGAGCTAGCTACATTACATGGTAGTACATCATTTCCACATACAGAGTTCAAGCTAAGAGGCAGATGAGTCCGACTTGTCTATATGCAGAGAGCTAGCTGGATGGCAGTGAAGTGCAACATTTCCATATACAGAGTTCTAGGTATATGGCACATGTGTCCAACGTGTCCATATACTGAGAGCTAGCTACATGGCAGAGCAGTCCAACATGTCCATATTCACGCGATTAGCTACATGGCAGATGATTCCAACGTGTCCATATACTGAGAGCCACCTACAGGGCAGACAAGTCCAATATGTTCATATGCAAAGAGCTACATTATTGGCAAATCAGTCCAACATATCCATGTACAGAGAGCTAGCTACAAGGCAGATGAGTCCAACTTGTCTATATACAGAGAGCTAGCTACATGGCAGAGTA
>NW_006408951.1:615796-624981 GCF_000296735.1 Chrysochloris asiatica
AGTCCAACATATCCATGTACAGAGAGCTAGCTACAAGGCAGATGAGTCCAACTTGTCTATATACAGAGAGCTAGCTACATGGCAGAGTAGCGTAAGATTTCCATATACAGAGTTCTACTACATGGCAGATGTGTCCAACTTGTCAATACACTTAGAGCTAGTTACATGGCAAACAAGTCCATTAAGTTCATATACAGAAAGCTACCTACTAGGAAGATAAGTCCAACATATCCATGTAGAGAGCTAGCTACATGGAAGACAATTCCAAAATGTCCATATACACAGGGCGAGCTATGTGGCAGGGTAGTGCAACATTTCCATATACTGAGTTCTAGCTACATGGCAGATGTGTCAATGGTGTTCATATCCTGAGAGCTACCTAAATGGCAGACAAATCAATATGTTCATATACAGAGAGCTACATACTTGTCAATCAGTCAAACATATGCATGTACAGAGAGCTAACTACATTGCAGAGAAGTCCAAAATGTCCCTATACAGAGAGTTAGCTACATGTCAGGGTAGTACAACATTTCCAAATACAGAGTTCTCGCAACAAGGCAGATGAGACCAACTTGTCTATATACAGAGAGCTAGCAACATGGCAGAGTAGTGCAACATTTCCATATATAGAATTCTAGCTACATGGCAGATGTGTCCAACGTGCCCATATACTGACAGTTGGCTACATGATAGAGTAGTAAAACTTGTCCATATACCGGTTAGTAGATACATGGCAAATGTGTCCAAATTGTCAATATACTGAGAGCCATCTAAGGGCAGACAAGTCCAATATGTTAATATACTGAGAGCTACATACTTGTGAGATCAATCCAACATATCCATGTACAGAGAGCTAGTTACATGGCAGATGAGTCCAAAATATACATATACAGACTGCTAGTCACATGGCAGGGTAAAGCAACATTTCCGTATACAGTGTTCTAGCTACAAGGCAGATGAGTCCAACTTGTCTATATACAGAGAAATAGCTACATGGCAGAGTAGTGCAACATTTCCACATGCAGAGATGTATCTACATGGCAGATGTGTCCTACTTGTAAATATATTGAGAGCTAGCGAAATGGCAGACAAGTCCAATATGTTCATATACAGAGAGCTACCTTCTTTGAAGATCAGTCCAACATACCCTTGTACAGAGAGCTAGCTACATGGCAGACAATTCCAAAATGTCCACATACAGTGAGCGAGCTACATGACAGGGTAGTGCAATATTTCCATAAACTCATAGCAGCTACATAGCAGATGTGTCAATGGTGTTCATATACTGACAGTGAGCTAAATGACAGGGTAGTGCAACATTTCTATAAACTGAATTCTAGTTACATGGCAGATGTTTAAATGGTGTTCATATACTGAGAGCTTCCTACTTGACAGACAAATCAATATGTTTATATACAGAGTGATATATACTTGTCAATCAGTCAAACATATCCATGAACAGAGAGCTAACTACATGGCAGACAAGTCCAAAATGTCCTTATACAGAGAACAAGCTACATGGCAGGGTAGTACAACATTTTAATATACAGAGTTCCAGCTACAAGGCAGATGATTCCAATTTGTCTATATACAGAGTTAGCTACATGGCAGAGTAGTGCAACATTTCCATGTACAGAGTTCTAGCTACAAGGCAGATGTGTCCAACATGTCCATATACTGAAAGCTAGCTTCATGTCATATCAGTCCAAAATATCCATGTATAGAGATCTAACTACATGGCAGACAAGTCCAAAATGTCCATATACAGAGAGTTAGCCACATGGCAAGGTAGAACTCTATATACAGAGTTCTACTATAAGGCAGATTAATCCAACTTGTCTATATACCGAAAGATAGCTACATGGCAGAGTAGTGCTGCATTTCCATATACAGAGTAGTACAACATGTCCATATACATGGTACTAGCTACATGGAAGAGGAGTCCAACATGGTAATATACTGTGAGGTAGCAACATGGCAGAGAAGTCTAATATGATCATATACAGAGAGCTATCTACTTGGTAGATCAATCAACATATCCATGTACAGAGAACTAGCAACATGGCAGAGGAGTACAAAATGTCCATATACAGAGATCGAGCTACATTGCATGGTAGTACAACATATCCACATACAGAGTTTTAGCTAAGAGGCAGATGAGTCCAACTTGATTATATACAGAGAGCTAGCTAGATGGCAGAGATGTGCAACATTTCCATATACAGAGTTCTAGATACATGGCAGAGCAGTCCAACATGTCCATATTCAGGGTAGTAGCTATATGGCAGATGATTCCAACGTGTCCATATACTGAGAGTCAACTACAGGGCAGACAAGTCCAATATGTTCATACACAGAGAGCTAGCTACATGGCAGACAAGTCCAAAATATCCATATAGAGAGCTAGCCACATGGCCGGGTAGTGCAACATTTCCAAATACAGAGTTCTCATTACAAGGCAGATGAGTCCAACGTGTACATATACAGAGAGGTGGCTACATGACAGAGTAGTACAACTTGTCCATATTAAGTGTAGTAGATACATGGCACATGTGACAAATGTGTCAATATACTGAGAGCCACCTACAGGACAGACAAGTCGAATACGATAATATACAGGTAGTTACTTTCTTGGAAGATCAGTCCAACATTTACATATACAGAATTCTAAATTCATGGCAGATATGTCCAACATGTCAATATACTGAGAGTTAGCTACATGGCAGACAAGTACAATATGTTCATATACAGAGAGCTACATACTTGTGAGATTAGTCCAACATATCCATGTACAGAGAGCTAGCTACATATCAGACGAGTCCAAAATGTCCATATACAGAGAGCTAGACACATGGCATGGTAGTGCAATATTTCCATATACAGAGTTTTCGCTAAAAGGCAGATGAGTCGAACTTATCTATGTAGAGAGAGCTAGGTAGATGGTAAAGAAGTGCAACATTTCCATATACAGTGCTCTAGCTACCAGGTAGATGAGTCCGATTTGTCTATATACAGAGAGCTAGCTACATGGCAGAGTGGTGCAACATTTCCACATACAGAGTTTTACCTAAGAGGCAAATGAATGCAACTTTTCTATATACAGAGAGCTAGCTAGATGGCAGGCAAGTACAACACTTCTTTACAAAGAGTTTTAGCTCCATGGCAGATGTGTCCAACGTGTCCATATACTGAAAGCTAGCTACATAGCAGAGTAGTCCAACATGTCCATATTCAGAGTAATATGTACATGGCAGATGATTCCAATGTTTCCATATACTGAGAGCCATCTCCAGGGCAGACAAGTCCAATATGTTCATATACAGTGAGCTACCTACTTGGCAGATCAGTCCAAATTATCCATGTACAGAGAGCTAGCTACATGGGAGACGATTCCAAAATGTCCATATACAGAGAGCAAGGTACATGGCAGGGTTGTGCAACATTTAAATATACTGAGTTCTAGCTACATGGCAGATGTGTCAATGGTGTTCATATAATGAGAGCTACCTACATGCCAGACAAATCAATATGTTCATATACAGAGAGCTATATACTTGTCAATCACTTCAACATATCCATGTGCAGAGAGCTAACTACATGCCACATTAGTCCAACTTGTCTACATACAGAAAGATAGCTACATGGCAGAGTAGTGTAGCATTTCCACATACACAGTTCTAGCTAAATGGCAGATGTGCCCAATGTGTCCCTATACTGAAAGCTAGCTACATGGCAGAGTAGTACAACATGTCCATATACATGGTATTAGCTACATCGAAGACGATTGCAACATGGTCATATACTGAGAGGTAGCTACATGGCAGACAAGTCCAATATGTTCATATACAGAGAGCTACCTACTTGACAGATCAATCAACATATTGATTTACAGAGAGCTAGCTACATGGCAGACAAGGACAAAATATCCATATACAGAGAGCTAGCCACAGGGGAGGGTAGTGCATTATTTCCGTATACAGTGTTCTAGCAATAAGGCAGGTGAGTCCAACTTGTCTATATAAAGAGAGCTAGCTACATGGAAAAGTAGTGTAACATTTCCATATACAAAGTTCTACCTACATGGCAGATGTGTCCAACGTGTCAATATATTGAGAGCTGGCTACATGACAGACAAGTCCAATATGTTCTATTACAGAGAGATACCTACTTGGCAGGTCAGTCCAAACTGTCCATATAAAGAGAGCTGGCTACATAACAGAGCAGTGCAATATTTCCTTATACAGAGTTCTAGCTACAAGGCAGATGAGTCCAACTTGTCTATAAACAGAGAGCTAGCTCCATGGCATAGTAGTGAAACATTTCCATTTACAGAGTTCTACCTACATGGCAGATGTGTTCAACGTGTCCATATACTGAGAGCTAGCAACATGTGAGACAAGTACAATATGGTCATATACAGAGAGCTACATACTAGTGAGATCAGTCCAACATACCCATGTACAGAGAGCTAGCTACATGGAAGACGGGTCCAAAATTTCCATATACAGAGAGCTAGACACATGGCAGGGTAGTGCGATTTTTCCATATACAGTTCTAGCTATAAGGCAGATGAGTCCAACTTGTATATATAGAGAGAGCTAGCTACATGGCAGGGTACTGCAACATTTCCATATGCAGAGTTCTAGGCACATGGCCGATGTGTCCAATGTATTCATACACTGAGAGCTAGCTCTCTGGCAGATCAGTCCAACATGTCCAAATACAGGATACTAGCTACATATCAGATGAGTCCAACTTGTATAAATATAGAGAACTAGCTACATGGCAGATTAGTACAACATTTCCATATACTGAATTCTAGCTACATGGCACATGTGTTAAATGTGTTCATATACTGAGAGCTACCTCCTTGGCAGACAAGTCCATTATGTACATATTCTGAGAGCTACATACTTGTCAGATCAGTCCAACATATCCATGTACAGAGAACTAGCTACATGGCAGACCGGTACAAAATGTCCATATACAGAGAGCAAGCTACATGGCAGGGTAGTGTTACATTTCCATATACAGAGATCTAGCTACATGGCAGATGTGTCCAACATGTCCGTATACGGCCATCTAGCTACACGGAAGAGTAGTCCAACATGTCCATATTCATGGTACTAGCCACATGTCAGATGTGTCCAACATGTCTATATACTGACAGCCACCCACATGGCAGACAAGTCCAATATGATCATATACAGAGAGCTTCCTATTTGCAGATCATTCCAATATACACATGTATAGAGAGCTAGCTATATAGCAGATGATTCCAAAATGCCCATATTCTGAAAGCTAACTACATGGCAGGGTAGTGCATCATTTCGATATACAGAGTTCAAACTACATGGCAGAAGTGTCAAAGATGTTCATATACTGAGAGGTACCTACATGGCAGACAAGTGCAATATGTTCATATACAGAGAGCTACCTACTTGGCAGATTGTCCAACATATCCATGAACAGAGAGTAAGCTCAATGGCAGAAGAGTCGACCATGTCCATATACACAAAGCTAGCTACATGGAAAGGCAGGGCAACATTTCCATATACAGAGTTCTAGCTACAAGGCAGATGAATCCAACATGTCTATATACAGAGAGCTAGCTACATGGCAGAGTACTCCAACATGTCCAAATTCAGAGTTCTAGCTACATGGCAGATGTGTAAAAGTTTTCCATATACTAAGAGCTAGCTCTATGGAAGACAAGTCCAATATGTTAATATACAGAGAGCTACCTTCTTGGCAGATCAGTCCAACATATCCATGTACAGAGAGCTAGCTACATGGCAGACAAATCCAAAATGCGCATATATAGAGACCTAGCTACATGACAGGGTAGTTCAACATTTCCATATACAGAGTTCTGGCTACAAGGCAGATGAGTCCAAATTGTCTATATACAGAGAGTGAGCTACATGTCAGAGTAGTGCCACATTTCCATACACAGAGTTCTAGCCACATGGCAGATGTGTCCAACGTGTCCATGTACTGAAAGCTACCTAAATGGCAGAGTAGTCCAATATGTTTATATACAGAGAGCTGCGTACTTGGCAGATCAGTCCAACATGTCCATGTACAGAGAGCTGACTACATGGCAGATGACTACAAATTGTCCAAATACAGAGAGCTAGCTACATGGCAGTGTAATCCAGCTTGTCTATATACAGTGAACTAGCTACATGGCAGAGTAGTGCAACATTTCCATATACATTGTTCTAGGTACATGGCAGATGTGTCAAACGTGTCCATATACTGAGAGATGGCTTCATGGCAGACAAGTCCAATATGTTCATATACAGAGAGCTACCTACTTGCCAGATGAGTCCAACATATCCATGTACAGAGAGCTGACTACATGGCAGATGAGTTAAAAATGTCCATATACAGAGAGCTAGCTACATGGCAGGTTAGTGCGAAATTTCCCTATACAGAGTTCTAGCTACAAGGCAAATGGGTCCAACTTGTCTATATACAGAGAGCTAGATACATGGCAGAGTAGTGCAACATTTCCATATACAGAGTTCTAGCTACATGGCAGATGTGTTCAACGTGTCCATATACTGAGAGTTAGCTACATGGCAGACAAGTCCAATATGATCATATGCAGAGAGCTAACTACTTGACAGATCAGTTCAACATATCCATGTACAGAGAGCTGACTACATTGCAGACAAGTCCAAAATGTCCATACACAGTGAGCTAGCTACATGGCAGGGTAGTGATACATTTCCCTATACAGAGTTCTAGTTACAAGGCAAATGGGTCCAACTTGTCTATCAACAGAGAGCTAGCTACATGGCAGAGTAGTGAAACCTTTACATATACTGAGTTCTAGCAACATGACAGATGTGTCCAACGTGTCCATATACTGAGAGCTTGCTACATGGCAGAAATGTCCAATATGTTCATATACAGACAGCTACCTACTAGGCAGATCAGTCCAACATATCCATGTACAGAGAGCTGACTACATGGCAGATGAGTCCAAAATGTCTAAATACATAGAGCTAGCTACATGGCAGGGCAGTGCAACATTTCCACATACAGAGTTCGAACTACAAGACAAATGAATCTAACTTGTCTATATACAGAGAGCTAGCTACATGGCAGAGTACTCCATCATGTCCATATTCAGAGTTCTAACTACATGGCAGATGTGTCCAACGTGTCCATATACTGAGAGTTAGCTACATGGCAGACAAGTGCAATATGTTCATATACAGAGAGCAATCTACTTGGCCGATCTGTCCAACATATCCCTGTATAGAGAGCTGACTACATGGCAGATGAGTACAAAATGTCCGTATACAGAGAGTGAGCTATGTGCCAGGGTAGTGCAACATTTCCATATACAGAGTTCTAGCTACATGGCAGATGTGTCCCACGTATCCATATACTGAGAGCCAACTACATGGCAGACAAGTCCAATATGTTCATATACAGAGAGCTTCCTATTTGCAGATCAGTCCAACATATCTATGTATAGAGAGGTAGCTATATAGCAGACAATTCCAAAATGTCAATATTCTGAAAGTTAGCTACATAGCAGGGTAGTGCATCATTTCCATATACGGAGTTCTAACGACATGACAGATGTGTCAAAGGTGTTCATATACTGAGAATTACCTACATGGCAGACAAGTCTCATATGTTCATACACAGAGAGCTACCCACTTGGCACACTGGTCCAACATATCCATGTACAGAGAGCTAGCTACATGGCAAGGCAGGGCAACATTTCCATATACAGAGTTTAACCTACAAGACAGGTAAGTCCAAATTGTGTATATACAGAAAGCTAGCTACATGGCAGATTACTCCAACATGTCCATATTCAGAGTTCTAGCTTCATGGCAGATGTGTGAAAGGTTTCCATATACTGAGAGGTAGCTATATGGCAGACAAGTCCAATATGTTCATATTCAGAGAGATAACTTCTTGGCAGATCATTGCAACGTATCCATGTACAGAGGGGTAGTTACATGGCAGACGAGTCCAAAATGTCCATATATAGAAACCTAGCTACATGGCAGGGTAGTTCAACATTTCCAGATACAGAGTTCTGGCTTCAAGACACATGAGTCCAATTTGTCTATATACAGAGAGCTAGCTACATGGCAGAGTAGTCCAACATGTCCATATACAGGGAACTAACTACATGGCAGATGAGTCCAACATATCCATATACAGTGAGGCAGCTACAAAGCAGAAAATCCAGTACGTTCATAAACAGATAGCTACCTACTTGGCAGATGAGTCCAACATATCCATGAAGAGAGAGCTAGCTACACGTCATACAAGTCCAAAGTGTCCATATAAAGAGAACTGGCTACATGGCAGGGTAGTGCAACATATACAGAGTTCTAACTACAAGGCAGATGTGTCCAATTTGTCTATATAGAGAGAGCTAGCTACATGGCAGAATACTCCAACATGTCCATATTCAGAATTCTCGATACATGACAGATGTGTACAACGTTGCCATATAGTGAAAGCTAGTTACACAGCACACAAGTGCATTATGTTCATATAAGGAGAGCTACCTACTTGCCAGATCAGTCCAACATATCCATGTACAGAGAGCTAGCTACATGGCAGATGAGTCGAAAATGTCCATATACAGAGAGCTAGCTCCATGGCAGGGTAATGCAACATATCCACATACAGAGTTCTAGTTACAAGGCAAATGGGTCCAACTTGTATATATATACAGAGAGCTAGCTACACGGCATAGTAGAGCAACCTTTACATATACTGAGTTCTAGCAACATGGCAGATGTGTCCAATGTGTCCATATACTGAGAGATGGCTACATGGCAGACAAGTCCAATATGTTCATATACAGAGAGCTACATACTTGGCAGATCAGTCCAACTTATCCATGTACAGAGAGCTGACTACATGGCAGACGAGTCCAAAATGTCCATATACAGAGAGCTAGCTACATGTCAGGGTAGTGCAACATTTCCACATACAGAGATCTAGCTACAAAGCAAATGAATCCAACTTTTCTATATACAGAGAGCTAGCAAAAAGGCAGAGTAGTGCAACCTTTACATATACTGAGTTCTAGTAACATGGAAAATTTGTCCAACGTGTCCAAATACTGAGAGCTAGCTACATGGCAGACAAGTCCAATATGTTCATATACAGAGAGCTACCTACTTGGCAGA
>NW_006408951.1:625551-629836 GCF_000296735.1 Chrysochloris asiatica
TCCATTTACCGAGAGCTAGCTGCATGGCAGGGTAGTGCAACATTTCCATATACAGAGATCTAGCTACAAGGCAGATGAGTCCAACTTTTCTATATACAGAAACCTAGCTACATTCCAGATTAGTACAACATTTCCATATACAGAGTTCTAGCTACATGGCAGATGTGTCCAACGCGTCCATATACTGAGAGCTAACTACATGGCAGAGTAGTCCAACATATCCATTATAGAGAGCTGACTACATGACAGATGTATCCAACATGTCCACATACTGAGAGCTAGCTACATGGCATGGTAGTGCAAAATTTTCATATACAGATTTCTAGCTACAAGGCACATGAGTCCATCTTGTCTATATATATTGTTTGAACTATATGTCAGGGTAGTGCATCATCTCCATATACAGAGCTCTACCTACATGGCAGATATGTCCAACGTGTCCATATTTGAGAACTAGCTACATGGTTGAGTAGTCCAGCATATCTATTTTCAGGGTACTACCTACATGGCAGATGTGTCCAACTTTTCCATATACTGAGAGCCATCTACATGACAGACAAGTCCAAAATGTTCAGATACAGAGAGCTACCTACATGGCAGTGTAGTGCAACATTTCCATATACTGATTTCTAGCGACATGGCAGTATATGACATGGTGTTCATATACTGGGAGATACCTACATGGCAGACAAGTCCCATATATTCATATACAGAGAGCTACATACTTGTCTCATCAGTCCAACATATCCATGTACAGATGGTTAGCTACATGGCAGAATAGTCCAATATGTTCATATACAGAGAGCTACCTACTTGGCAGATCAATGTAACATATCCATGTACAGAGAGCTAGCTACATGGCAGACAAGTCCTAAATGTCCATATACAGAGAGCTACCTACATGGCAGTGTAGTGCACCATTTCTATATACAGAGTTCTAACTATAGGACATGTAAGTCCAAATTGTCTATATACAGAGAGCTAGCTACATGGCAGAGTAGTGAAGCATTTCCATATTCAGAGTTCTAGGTACATGGCAGATGTGTCCAACGTGTCCATATACTGGGAGATGGCAGGGTAGTGCAACATCTCCATATACTGAGTTCTAGCAGCAGGGCAGATGTGACAATGGTGTTCATAAACTGAGAGTTACTTACATGGCAGAGAAATCCCATATATTCATATACAGAGAGCTACAAACTTGTCTGATCAGTCCAACAAATCCGTGTAGAGAGATCTAGCTACAATACAGATGAGTCCACAATGTCCATATACAGAGAGCTAGCCACACGGCCGGGTAGTGCAACCTTTCCATATACTGAGTTCTAGCCACATGGCAGATGTGTCAATGGTGTTCATATAGTGAGAGCTACCTACATGGCAGACAAGTCCCATATATTCATATACAGGGAGCTACATACTTGTCTGATCACTCCAATATATTCCATGTACAGAGCTAGCTACATGGCAGATGAGTCCAAAATGTCCATAAAAGAGTTGGCCACATGGCAGGGTAGTGCAACATTTCCATATACATAGTTCTAGCTACAGGGCAGATTAGTCCAACTTGTCCATAAACAGAGAGCTAGCTACATGGCACGGTAGTGCAACATTTTCATATACAGATTTCTAGCTACAAGGCAGATGAATCCATCTTGTTTATATATATTGTTCGAACTACATGTCAGGGTACTGCAACATTTCCATATACAGAGTTCTAGCTACATGGCAGAGTAGTCCAACATGTCCATATTCACTTTAGTAGCTACATGGCAGATGTGTCCAACGTGTACATATACTGAGAGCCACCTTCAGGGCAGACAAGTCCAATATGTTCATATAGAGAGAGCTACCTACTTGGCAGATCAGTCCCACATATCCATGTACAGAGCGCTAGCTACATTGCAGACTAATCCAAAATGTCCATATACAGAGAGCTAGCTACATGGCAGCGTAGTGCAACATTTCCATATACAGCGTTCTAGCTACATGGCAGATGTGTCCAACGTGTCCATATACTGAGAGCTAGCTACATGGTAGGGTAGTGCAACATTTCCATATACTGAGTTCTAGCTGCATGGCAGATGACACAATGGTGTTCATAATCTGAGAGTTACTTACATGGCAGAGAAGTCCCATATAGTCATATACAGAGAGTTACATACTTGTCTGATCAGTCCAACAAATCCATGTACAGAGATATAGCTACATGGCAGACAAGTCCAAAATGTCCATATACACAGGGTTGGCCACATGGCACGGTAGTGCAACATTTCCATATAAAGTGCTCTAGCTACAAGGCAGATGAATCCAAAACGTCCATATACAGAGAGCTAGCTACATGACAGTAGTGTAACATTTCCATATACAGAGATCTACCAACCTGGCAGATGTGTACAACGTGTCCATATACTGAGAGGAGGCAACATGGCTGAGTAGTGCAACATGTATATATTCAGGGTACTCCCTACATGGCAGATGTGTCCAACTTGTCCATATACTGAGAGCCACCTACATGGCAGACAGGTCCCATATGTTCATATACAGAGAGCTACATACGTGTCAGATCAGTCCAACATATTCATGTACAGAGAGGTAGCTACATGGCATTTGAGTGCAAAATGTCCATATACCTAAAGCTAGCCACATGGCAGGGTTGTGCAACATTTCCATATACAGTGGGTTAGCTACAGGGCAGATGAGTCCAACATGTCTGTATACAGAGAGCTAGATACATGGCAGTGTACAGCAACATTTCCATATACAGATTCGATCTACATGGTAAATGTGTCCAACCTGTCGATATACTGAGAGCTAACTACATAGCAGTTAAGTCCAAAATATCCTTGTATAGACAGCTAGATGCATGGCAGAAGTGTCCAAAATGTCCATATACAGAGAGCTACCTACATGGCAGGATAGTGCGAGATTTCTATATATAGAGTTCTAGCTACAAGGCATATAAATCCAACATGTGTATATACAGAGAGCTAGTTACATGGCAGTGTAGTGCAGAATTTCCATATGAAGAGTTCTAGCTCCATGGCAGATGTGTCCAACGTGTCCATAATCTGAGAGCTAGGTACATGGCAGACAAGTCCAATATGTGCATATATAGAGGGCTACCTTCCTGGGAAATCAGTCCAACATATCCATGTAAAGAGAGCTAGCTACATGGCAGAGGAGTATAATGTCCATAAACAGAGAGCTAGACACATGGGAGGGTAGTGCATTATTTCCATATACAGAGTTCCAAATACATGGCACATGTGTTCAACGTGTCCACATACAGAGAGCTAGCTACATGGCAGAGTAGTCCAACATATCCATATTCACTGTAGTAGTTACATGGCAGATGTGTCCAACATGTACATATACTGAGAGCCACCTACAGGGCAGACAAGTTCAATATGTTCATATACAGAGAGCTACCTACTTGGCATACCAGTCCCACATATCCTTGTACAGAGAGCTACCTACATGGCAGACGAGTCCAAAATGTCCATATACAGATAGTTGGCCACATGGCAGTGTAGTGCATCATTCCTATATACATAGTTCTGGCTACAAGTCAGATGAGTCCAACTTGTCCATATACAGAGAGCTAGCTACATGGCAGGGTAGTGCAACATTTTCATATACAGATTTCTAGCTAAAGCCAGATGATTCCAACTTGTCTTTATATAGAGATGGAACTACATGACAGGGTATTGCACCAATTCCATATACAGAGTTCTAACTACGGGGCAGATGTGTCCAACTTGTCCATATACTGAGAGGCACCTTCATTGCAGACAAGTCCAATATGTTCACCTACAGAGAGCTACCTACTTGGCAGATCAGTCCAACATATCCATGTACAGAGAGCTAGCTACATGAAAGACGAGTTCAACATGTTCATATACAGAGAGTTGTCCACATGGCAGGGTAGAGAAAAATTTCCATATACAGAGTTCTAGCTACAAGGCAGATGAGTCCAACTTGTCTATATACAGTGACCAAGCTACATTGCAGAGTAATGCAGCATTTCCATATACTGAGTTCTAGCTACATGTCAGATGTGTCAACGGTGTTCATATATTGAGAGCTAACTACATGGCAGACAAGTCCCATAACATTTCCATATACAGAGTTCTAGCTACAAGGCAGATGAGTCCAATATGTCCATATAGAGAGAGCTAGCTACATGACAGAGTAGTGAAACATTTCCCTATACTGAGATTTAGCAATCTGGCAGATATGGCCAATGTGTCCATATGCTGAGAAGTAGCTACATGGCTGAGTA
>NW_006408951.1:630771-631640 GCF_000296735.1 Chrysochloris asiatica
TCCATTTACCGAGAGCTAGCTGCATGGCAGGGTAGTGCAACATTTCCATATACAGAGATCTAGCTACAAGGCAGATGAGTCCAACTTTTCTATATGCAGAAACCTAGCTACACTCCAGATTAGTGCAACATTTCCATATACAGAGTTCTACCTACATGGCAGATGTGTCCAACGTGTCCATATACTGAGAGCTAACTACATGGCAGAGTAGTCCAACATATCCATTATAGAGAGCTGACTACATGTCAGACGAGTCCAAAATGTCCATATAAAAAGAGCTAACAACATGGCAGGGTAGTGCAACATTTCCATATACAGGGTTCTGGCTACAAGGCAGATCAGTCCAAATTGTCTTTATACAGAGAGCTAACTACATGGCAGAGTATTCCAACAGGTCCATATTCAGACTTCTAGCTACATGGCACTTGTGTACAAAATTTCCATATACTGAGAGCTAGCTACATGGCAGAGAAGTCTAATATGTTCATATACAGAGAGCTACCTACTTGTAAGATGAGTCCAATATATCCATGTACAGAGAGCTATGTACATGGTAGACGAGTCCAAAATGTCCATTTACCGAGAACTAGCTGCATGGCAGGGTAGTGCAACATTTCCATATACAGTGATCTAGCTCCAAGGCAGATGAGTCCAACTTTTCTATATACAGAAACCTAGCTACATTCCAGATTAGTGCAACATTTCCATATACAGAGTTCTAGCTACATGGCAGATGTGTCCAACGTGTTCATATACTGAGAGCTAACTACATGGCAGAGTAGTGAAACATTTCCCTATACTGAGATTTAGCAATCTGGCAGATATGGCCAATGTGTCCATATGCTGAGAAGTAGCTACATGGCTGAGTA
>NW_006408951.1:633235-636208 GCF_000296735.1 Chrysochloris asiatica
CATATCCATGTACAGAGAGCTAGCTACATGGCAGACGAGTCCAAAATGTCCATATACAGAGAGTTGGCCACATGGCAGGGTAGTGCATCCTTTCTATATACAGAGTTCTCGCTACAAGGCAGATGAGTCAAACTTGTCCATATACAGTGAGCTAGCTACGTGGCAGGGTAGTGCAACATTTCCATATACAGATTTCTAGCTAAAGCAAGAAGAATACAATTTGTCTATATATAGAGATTGAACTACACGACAGGGTAGTGCAACATTTCCATATACAGAGTTCTAGCTACATTGCAGATGTGTCCAACTTGTTCGTATACTGAGAGCCACCTACATGACAGAGAAGTCCAATATGTTCACCTACTGAGAGGTTCCTACTTGGCAGATCAGTCCCACATATCCATGTACAGAGAGCTAGCTACATGAGAGATGAGTTCAAAATGTCAATATACAGAGAGTTTTCCACATGTCAAGGTAGTGCAACATTTCCATATACAGAGTTCTAGCTACAAGGCAGATGAGTCAAACTTGTCTATATACAGAGAGCTAGCTACATTGCAGAGTAATGCAGCATTTACATATATTGAGTTCTATCTACATGGCAGATGTGTCAACGGTGTTCATATACTGAGAGCTACCTACATGGCAGTCAAGTCCCATATATTCATATACTGAGAGCTACATACTTGTCTGATCAGTCCAACATATCCATATACAGAGAGCTAGCTACATGGAAGTCGAGTCCAAAATGTCCATATACAGAGAATTGGCCACATGGCAGGGTAGTGCAACATTTCCATATACAGAGTTCTAGCTACAAGGCAGATGATTCCAAAATGTCCATATACAGAGAGCTAGCTACATGGCAGAGTAGTGCAACATTTCCATTTACAGAGTTCTAGCAACCTGGCAGATGTGTCAAATGTGTCCATATGCTGAGAGGAAGCTACATTTCTGAATAGTCCAACATGTCCATATTCAGGGTAGTAGCTACAAGGCAGTTGTGTACAAAGTGTACATATACTGAGAGCCAGAAACAGGGCAGACAAGTCCAATATGTTCATATAAAGAGAGCTACTTACTTTGTAGATCAGTCCAACATATCCATGTCCAGAGAGCTAGCTACATTGCAAACGATTCCAAAATGTTCATATACAGAGAGCTAGCTACATGGCAGGGTAGTGCAACATTTCCATGTACTGAGTTCTAGCTACATGGCAGATGTGTCAAAGGTATTCATATACTGAGAGCTACCTACATGCAGACAAGTCCCATGTATTCATATACAGAGAGCTGCATACTTGTCTGATCGGTCCAACATATCCATGTACAGAGAGCTAGTTATATGGCTTAGTAGTCCAATATGTCAATATACAGAGAGTTGGCCACAAGGCAGATGAGTCCTACTTGTCTATATACGGAAAGCCAGGTACATGGCAGTGTAGAGCAACGTTTCCATAAACAGCATTTGAGTTACATGGCAGATGTGTCCAATGTGTCCATATACTTAGAGCTAGCTTCAGGGAAACAATTACAATATGTTCATATACAGAGAGTTACCTACTTGGCAGATCAGTCCAACATATCCATGTACAGAGAGCTAGCTATATGGCAGATGAGTCCAAAAGGTCCATATACCGAGAGCTAGATACATGGAAGGTTAATCCAACTTGTCTATATACAGAGAGCTAGATACATGGCAGAGTAGGGCAGAATTTCCATATACAGATTTCTAGCTACATGGCAGATGTGTCCAACATATCCATATACTGAGAGATGGCTACATGGCAGTAAAGTCCAATACGTTCATATACAGAGAGCAACCTATTTGGCAGATGAGTCCAACATATCTACGTACAGAGAGCTAGCTATATGGCAGAAAAGTCCAAAATGTCCATATACAGAGAGCTAGATACATGGCAGGGTAGTGAAATATTTCCATATACAGAGTTCTAGGTACAAGACAGATGAATGCAACTTGTCTATATACAGAGAGCTAACTACAAGGCAGAGTAGTGCAACATTTAAATATAGAGTTCTAGCTACAAGGCAGATGAGTCCAAATTGTCTATATATAGAGAACAAACTACATGTCAGGGTAGTGCAACATTTCCACATACAGAGTACGAGCTACATGGAAGATGTTTTCAACGTGTCCATATACTGAGAGGTAGCTACATGGCTGAGTCGCACAACATGTCCATATTCAGGGTACTACCTACATGGCAGATGTGCCTAATTTGTCCATATACTGAGAGTCACCAACATGGCAGACAAGTCCAAGATGTTCACACACATAGAGCTACCTACTTGGCAGATCAGTCACACATATCCATGCACAGAGACCTAGCTACATTGCAGACAATTCCAAACTGTCCATATACAGAGAGCTATCTACGTGGCAGATGTGTCTAACTTGTCCATATACTGAGAGCCAACTACATGACAGACAAGTCCAATATGTTCACCTACTGAGAGCTACCTACTTGGCAGATCAGTCTAACATATCCATGAACAGAGAGCTAGCTACATGGCATTCGAGTCCAAAATGACCATATTCAGAGAGTTAGCCTCATGGCAGGGTAGGGCAACATTTCCATATACAGATTTCTAGCTACATGGCAGATGTGTCCAACTTGTCCATATTCTGAGAACAACCTACATGACAGACAAGTCCAATATGTTCACCTAATGAGAGCTACCTACTTGACAGATCAGTTCCACATATCCATGTACAGAGAGCTAGCTATATGACAGACGAGTTCAAAATGTCAATATACAGAGAGTTGGCCACATGGCAAGGTAGTGCAACATTTCTATATACAGAATTCTATCTACAAGGCCGATTAGTTCAAATTGTCTATATATATTGTTCGAAATACATATCAGGGTAGTGCAACATCTCCATATACAGAGTTCTAGCTACATGGCAGATGTGTCCAACGTGTCCATATACTGAGAGCTAGCTACATG
>NW_006408951.1:636308-638358 GCF_000296735.1 Chrysochloris asiatica
GTGTCCATATACTGAGAGCTAGCTACATGACTGAGTAGTCCAACATGTCCATATTCAGGGTACTACCTACTTGGCAGATCACTCCAACATATCCATGTACAGAGAGCTAGCTACATCGCAGATGAATCCCAAATTTCCGTATACAGAGAGCTAGCTACATGGCAGGGTAGTGCAAAATTTCCATATACTGAGTTCTAGGTACAAGGCAAATGATTGCAACTTGTCTATGTATAGAGAACAAACTACATGGCAGGGTAGTGCAACATTTCCATATACAGAGTTCAAGCTACATGGTAGATGTGTCCAACGTGTCCATATACTGAGAGCGAGCTACATGGCTGAGTCATCCAACATGTCCATATTCAGGGTACTACCTACATGGCAGATGTGTCTATCTTGTCCATATACTGAGAGTCACCTACATGGCAGACAAGGCCAAGATGTTCACATACAGAGAGCTACCTACCTGGCAGATCAGTCCCACATATCCATGTACAGAGAGCTAGCTACATCACAGAAGAATCCAAAATGTCCATATACAGAGAGCTAGCTACATGGCAGGGTAGTGCAACCTTCCCATATACTGAGTTCTAGCTACATGGTAGATGTGTCAACGGTGTTCATATACTGAGAGCTACCTACATGGCAGAAAAGTTCCATATATTCATACACAGAGAGCTACATACATGTCTCATCAGTTCAACATATCCATGTTCAGAGAGCTAGCTACATGGCCAAAAAGTCCAATATGTTCATATACAGAGAGCTACCTACTTTGCAGAACAATGTAACATATCCATGTACAGAGAGCTAGCTACATGGCAGACAAGTCCAAAATGTCCATATACAGAGAGCTACCTACATGGCAGTGCAGTGTAACATTTCTATATACAGAGTTCTATCTACAAGGCATATTAGTCCAACTTGTGTACATACAGAGAGCTAGCTACATGCCAGAGTAGTGCAGCATTTCCATATTCAGAGTTCTAGCTTCATGGCAGATGTGTTCAAGGTGTCCATATACTGAGAGCTAGATACATGGCAGAGCATTACATCATGTCCATATACAGGGTATTAGCTACATGGCAGAGGAGTCCAACATGTCCATAAACTGAGAGCTAGCTACATGGCAGAGTAGTACAACATGTCTATATATAGGGTAGTAGCTACATCGCCGAGGAGTCGAACATGTCCATATACTGAGAGCTTTCTACATGGCAGACAAGTACAATATGTTTTTGTACAGATAGATACATACTTGTCAGATCAGTCCAACATATCCATGTACAGAGAGCTGACTACATGTCAGACGTGTCCATCTTGTCTATATACAGAGAACTAGCTACATGGCAGAGTAGTGCAACATTTCCACATACAGAGTTGTAGCTACATGGCAGGTGTGCCCAACGTGTCCATATTCTGAGAGCAACCTACAAGGCAGACAAGTCCAATGTGTTCATAAACAGTGTGATACCTACTTGGCTGATCAGTCTAACATATTCATGTACAGAGAGCTAGCTATATGGAAGACAAGTGCAAAATATCCATTTACATGTAGCTAGCTACATGGCAGAGTTGTGGAACATTTCCATATACAGAGTTCTAGCTACAAGGCAGATGAGTCCTACTTGTTTATATACAGAGAGCTAGCTACCTGGCAGTGTACAGCAACATGTCCATACACAACATTTTAGTTACATGGCAGATGTGTCCAATGTGTCCATATACTGAGAGCTAGCTACAGAGTAACAACTCCAATATTTTCAAATACAGAGAGTTACCTACTTCGCAGATAAGTCTAACATATCTATGTACAGAGAGCTAGCTATCTGGTAAACGAATCCTAAAGGTCCATAGACAGAGAGCAAGCTAAATTGCAGGGTAGTGAAACATTTCCATATACAGATTTCTAGGTACAAGGCAGATGAATGCAACTTGTCTATATACAGAGAGCTAACTACGTGGCAGAGTAGCGCAACATTTCCATATACAGAGTTCTAGCTACAAGGCAGATGAGTCCAACTTGTCTATATATAGAGAACAAACTACA
>NW_006408951.1:638513-667729 GCF_000296735.1 Chrysochloris asiatica
AACATTTCCATATACTGAGTTCTAGCTACATGGCAGATGTTTCAAAGGTGTTCATATACTGAGAGTTACCTACATGCAGACAAGTCCCACATATTTATATACAGAGAGCTACATACTTGTGTGATCAGTCCAACGTATCCATGTACAGAGAGGTAGTTATATGGCTGAGTAGTCCAATATGTCAATATACTGAGAGTTGGCCACATGGCAGGGTAGTGAAACATTTCCATATACAGAGTTTGAGCTACAAGGCAGATGAATCCAACTTGTCTATATAGAGAGCTAGCTACATTGCAGTGTAAGGCAACATTTCCATATACAGAGTTCTAGCAATATGGCAGATGTATCCAACGTGTCCATATACTGAGAGTTAGCTACATGGCAGAGTAGTCCAATATGTCAATATTCAGGGTAGTAGCTACATGGCAGATGTGTCCAACGTGTCCATATATTGAGAGCCACCTACAGGGCAGACAAGTCTAACATGTTCATAAACAGAGAGTTACCTACTTGGCAGATCAGTCCAACTTATCCATGTACAGAGTGCTAGCTACAATGCAGACGAGTCCAAAATGTCCATATACAGAGAGCTAGCCAAATGGCAGTGTAGTGCAACATTTCCATATACTGAGTTCTAGCTACATGGCAGATGTTTCAAAGGTGTTCATATACTGAGAGTTACCTACATGCAGACAAGTCCCACATATTCATATACAGAGAGCTGCATACTTGTCTGATCAGTCCAACATATCCATGTACAGAGAGGTAGTTATATGGCTGAGTAGTCCAATATGTCAATATACAGAGAGCTGTCCACATGGCAGGGTAGTGCAACATTTCCATATACAGAGTTCTAGCTACAAGGCAGATGAATCCAACTTGTCTATATAGAGAGCTAGCTACATTGCAGTGTAAGGCAACATTTCCATACACAGAGTTCTAGCAAAATGGCAGATGTGTCCAACGTGTCCATATACTGAGAGCTAGTTACATGGTAGAGTAGTCCAATATGTCCATATTCAGGGTAGTAGCTTCATGGCAGATGTGTCCAACGTGTCCATATCTGAGAGTTACCTACTTGTCAGATCAGTCCAACATATCCATGTTATGTTATCCATGAGATAGCTATATGGCAGACGAGTCCAAAAGGTCCATATACAGAGAGCTAGATACATGGCAGGGTACTGAAACATTTCCATATACAGAGTTCTAGGTACAAGGCAGATGAATACAACTTGTCTATATACAGAGAGCTAAATACAAGGCAGTGTAGTGCAACATTTCCATATACAGAGTTCTAGCTACAAGGCAGACGAGTCCAACTTGTCTATATAGAAAGAACAAACTACATGGCAGGGTAGTGCAACATTTCCATATACAGAGTTCTAGCTACATGGCAGATGTGTCCAGCTTGTCCATATACTTAGAGCTAGCTACAGGGCAGAGTTGTCCAACATGTCCATATTCAGGGTACTCCCTATAGAGATAGCTACATTGCAGATGATTCCAAACTGTCCATATACAGAGAGCTAGCTACATGGCACATGGGTCAATGGTGTTCCTATACTGAGAGGTACCTACATGGATGAAAAGTCCCATATATTCATATATAGAGAGCTACATACTTGTCTGATCTGTCTAACATTTCAATGAATAGAGAGCTAGCTACATGGCAATCGAGTCCAAAATGTCCATATTCAGAGATTTAGCCACAAGGCATTATAGTGCAACATTTCCATATACAGAGTTCTAGCTACAAGGCAGATGAGTCCATCTTGTCTATTTAAAGAGAACTAGCTACATGGCAGAGTAGTGGAACATTTCCATATACAGAGTCACCTACATGACAGACAAGTCCAATATGTTCAAGTGCTGAGAGCTACCTACTTGGAAGATCAGTCCCACATATCCATGTACAGAGAGCTACCTACATGACAGACAATTTCCAAATGTCCACATAAAGAGAGTTGGCCACATGGCAGGGTAGTGTAACATTTCTATATACAGAGTTCTATCTATAAGGCAGATGAATCCAACTTGTGTATATACAGAGAGCTAGCTACATGACAGTGTAGTGCAACATTTCCATATACAGAATTGTAGCTACATGGCAGATGTGTCCAACGTGTCCATATTCTGAGAGCAACCTACAAGGCAGACAAGTCCAATGTGTTCATATACAGAGAAATACCTACTTGGCAGATTAGTCTAACATATCCATGTACAGAGAGCTAGCTATATGGGGGACGAGTTCAAAATGTCCATATACAGAGATCTAGCTACATGGCAAGGTACATGTAGCTACATGGCACTACATGGCAGGGTAGTGAATCATTTCCATATACAGAGTTTTAGTCACAAGGCAGATGAGTCCAACTTGTCATTAAACAGATAACTAGCAACATGGCAGAGTAGTGCAACATTTCCATATACAGAGCTATAGTAACAAGGAAGATCAGTCCAACTTGTCTATATACGGAGAGCTAGCTACTTTTCAGTGTAGAGCAACATGTCCATAAACAGCGTTTTAGTTACATGACAGATGTGTCTATATAATGAGAGCCAGCTACAGGGAAACAAGTCCAATATGTTCATATACATATAGTTACCTACTTGGCAGATCAGTCCAACATATCCATGTACAGATGAGTCCAAAAGGACCATATACAGAGATCTAGCTACATGGCAAGGTAGTGAAACATTACCATGTACAGAGTTCTTGGTACAAGGCAGATGAATGCAACTTATCTATACACAGAGAGCTAATTACAAGGCAGAGTAGTGCAACATTTCCATATACATAGTTCTAGCTACAAGGCAGATGAGTCTAACTTGTCTATATATACAGAACAAACTACATGTCAGGGTAGTGCAACATTTCCATATACAGAGTTCTAGTTATATGGCAGATGTGTCCAACATGTCCATATACTGAGAGCTAGCTACATGGCAGAGTCGACCAACATGATCATATTCAGGGTATTCCTTATATGGCAGATGTGTCCAACTTCTCCATATACTGAGAGCCAACTACATGGCAGACATGTCCAATATGTTCAGATACAGAGAGCTACCTACTTTGCAGATCAGTGCAACATATCCATGTACAGAGAGCTAGCTACATTGCAGACGATTCTAAACTGTCCATATACAGAGAGCTAGCTACATGGCAGATGTGTCAATGGTATTCCTATACAGAGAGGTACCTACATGGATGAAATGTCACATATGTTCATATACAGAGAGCTACATACTTGTCTGATCAGTCTAACATATTAATGAATAGAGAGCTAGCTACATGGCATTCAAGTTCAAAATGTCCATATTCAGAAAGTTAGCCACAAGCCATTATAGTGCAACATTTCCATATACAGAGTTCTAGCTCCAAGGCAGATGAGTCCATCTTGTCTATATAAAGAGAGCTAGCTACATGACAGGGTAGTGCAACATTTCCATATCCATAGTTCTAGCTACAAGCCAGAAGAGTCCCACTTGTCTATATATAGAGAGACAGCTACATGCCAGAGTAGTGCAATATTTCCATATGCCCAGTTTTAGCTACAGGGCACATGTGACAAACATGTCCATATACTTAGAGCCAGCCTCATGGCAGACAAGTCCAATATGTTCATATACAGAATATACAGAGAGCTACCATTTGGGAGTTCTGTCCATCATATCCATATACAGAGAGCTAGCTACATGGCAGACGAGTCAAAAATGCCTATATACACAGAGCTAGATACAAGGCAGAGTAGTGCAACATTTCCATATAAAGAGTTGTACCTACAAGGCAGATGAGTCCAACTTGTCATTAAACAGAGAGCTAGCTACATGGAAGAGTAGTGCAACATTTCCATATACAGAGTTCTAGCTACAAGGCAGATGAGTACAACTTGTCTATAACAGAGAGCTAGCTACATGGCAGTGTAGAGCAACATGTCCATAAACAGTGTTTTAGTTGCATGGCAGATGTGTCCAATGTGTCCATATATTGAGAGCTAGCTACAGGGAAACAAGTCCAATATGTTCATATACAGAGAGTTACCTACTTGGCAGGTCAATCCAACATATCCATGTACAGAGCTCTAACTATATGGCAGACGAGTCCAAAAGGTCCATAAACAGAGAGCTAGCTACATGGCAGGGTAGTGAAACATTTCCATATACAGAGTTCTAGGTACAAGGCAGATGAAAGCAACTTTTCCATATACAGTGAGCTAACTTCAAGGCAGAGTAGTGCAACATTTCCATATACAGAGTTCTAGCTACAAGACAGATGAGTCCAACTTGTCCATATATTGAGAACAAACTACATGGCAGGGTAGCGCAACATTTCCATATACAGAATTCGAGCTACATGGCAGATGTGTCCAACGTGTCCATATACTGAGAGCTAGCTACATGGTTGAGTTGTCCAACATGTCCATATTCAGGGTAATACCTACATGGCTAGTGTGTCTAACTTGTCCATATACTGAGAGTCAACTACATTTCAGACAATTCCAAGATGTTCACATACAGAGAGCTACCTACTTGGCAGATCAGTCTAACATGTCCATGTACAGAGAGCTAGCTACATGGCAGATGAGTCCAAAATGTACATATACAGAGAGTTGGCCATATGGCAGGGTAGTGCATCATTGATATATACAGAGTTCTGGCTACAAGGCAGAGGAGTCCAACTTGTCCATATATTGAGAACAAACTACATGGCAGGGTAGTGCAACATTTCCATATACAGAGTTCGAGCTACATGGCAGATGTGTCCAACGTGTCCATATACTAAGAGCTACCTACATGGCTGAGTTGTCTAACATGTCCATATTCAGGGTTATACCTACATGGCAGGTGTGTCTAACTTGTCCATATACTGAGAGTCAACTACATTTCAGACAAGTCCAAGATGTTCACATAAAGAGAGCTACCTAATTGGCATATCAGTCCAACATATCCATGTACAGAGAGTTAGCTACATGGCAGACAAGTCCAAAATGTACATATACAGAGAGTTGGCCATATGGCAGGGTAGGGCATCATT
This sequence comes from Chrysochloris asiatica, assembly GCF_000296735.1. Taxonomy (NCBI): domain Eukaryota; kingdom Metazoa; phylum Chordata; class Mammalia; order Afrosoricida; family Chrysochloridae; genus Chrysochloris; species Chrysochloris asiatica. Next base: position 643,555 of record NW_006408951.1, read on the forward strand.
TCTATATACAGAGTTCTGGCTACATGGCAGATGTGTCCAACGTGTCCATATACTAAGAGCTAGCTACATGGCTGAGTTGTCCAACATGTCCATATGCACAGTACTACCTACATGGCAGATGTGTCTAACTTGTCCATATACTGAGAGTCATCTACATGGAAGATAAGTCCAAGATGTTCACATACAGAGAGCTACCTACTTGGCAGATCAGTCCAACATATCCATGTACATAGAGCTTGCTACATGGCAGACGAGTCCAAAATGTCCATATACAGAGAGTTGGCAGGATAGTGTAACATTTCCATATACAGATTTCTAGCTAAAGCCAGATGAGTCCAACTTGTCTATATATAGAGAACGAACTACATAACAGGGTAGTGCAACGTTTCCATAGGCAGAATTCTAGCTACAAGACAGATGAGTCCAACTTGTCTATATATAGAGAACAAACTACATGGCAGGGTAGTGCAACATTTCCATATACAGAGTTCTAGCTACATGGCATATGTGTCCAACTTGTCCATATAGTGAGAGCCAACTACATGACAGACAATTGTAATATGTTCACCTACTGAGAGCTACCTACTTGGCAGATCATTCCCACATATCCATGTACAGTGAGCTAGCTACATGACAGACGAGTTCAAAATATCAATATACAGTGAGTTGTCCACATGGCAGGGTAGTACAACATTTCCATATACAGAATTCTAGCTAAAAGGTAGATGTGTCCAGCTTGTCTATCTACAGTGTGCTAGCTACATTGCAGAGTAATGCACAATTCCATATACAGAGTTCTATCTACATGGCAGATGTGTCAACAGTGTTCATATACTGAGAGCTACCTACATGGCAGAGTAGTTAAACATTTCCATATACTGAGAGCTAGCTACATGTCGGAGTAGTGCACAATTCCATATACAGAGTTCTATCTACATGGCAGATGTGTCAACAGTGTTCATATACTGAGAGCTACCTACATGGCAGACAAGTCCCATATATTCAGACACTGAGAGCTACATACTTGTCTGATCAGTCCAACATATCCATGTACAGAGAGCTATTTACATGGCAGTCAAGTCCAAAATGTCCTTATACAAAGACTTGGTCACATGGCAGGGTAGTGCAACATTTCCATCTACAGAGTTCTACCTAAAAGTCAGATGAGTATGAAATTGTCCATATACAGAGAACATACTACATGGCAGGGTAGTGCTACATTTCCATATACAGAGTTCTAGTTACATGGCAGATGTGTCCAACATGTCCATATTCAGGGTACTCCTTATATGGCAGATGTGTCCAACTTCTCCATATACTGAGAGCCACCTACATGGCAGACATGTCCAATATGTTCAGATACAGAGAGCTACCTACTTGGCAGATCAGTCCCACATAGCCATGTACAGAGAGCTAGCTACATTGCCGACAATTCCAAACTGTCCATATACAGTGAGCTACCTACATGGCAGATGTGTCCACGGTATTCCTATACTGAGAGGTAACTACATGGATGAAAAGTCCCATATATTCATATACAGAGACTTACATAATTGTCTGATCAGTCTAACATATCCATGAACAGAGAGCTAGCTACATGGCATTCAAGTGCAAAATGTCCATATTCAGAGAGTTAGCCACATGGCAGGATAGTGCAACATTTCCATATACAGAGTTCTAGCTACATGGCAGATGTTTTCAACGTGTCCATGTACTGAGAGCTAGCTACATGGCACAGTATTCCATCATGTCCATATTCAGGGTAGTAACTACATGACAGATGTGTCCAACATGTCCATATATGGAGAGCCACCTACAGGGCAGACAAGTCCTATATGTTCATATTTACAGAGCTACCAACTTGGAAGATCAGTCCAACATATCCATGTGCAGAGAGCTAACTATATGGCAGACGAGTCCAAAATGTCTATATACAGACACATAGCCATATGGTAGTGTAGCACAACATTTCCATATACAGAGTTCGAGCTACATGGCAGATGTGTTCAACGTGTCCATATACTGAGAGCTAGCTACATGGCTGAGTCGTCCAACATGTCCATATTCAGGGTAATACCTACATGGCAGATGTGTCTCACTTGTCCATATACTGAGAGTCACCTACATGGTAGACAAGTCCCAGATATTCACATACAGAGAGATACTTACTTGGCAGATCATTCCCACATATCCATGTACAGAGAGCTAGCTACATGGCAGACGAGTCCAAAATGTCTATATACGGTAAGTTGGCCACATGGCAGTGTAAGGCAACATTTCCATATACAGAGTTCTAGCTACAAGGCAGATGAGTCCAACTTGTCCATATACAGAGAGCTAGCCACATGGAAGGGTAATGCAACATTTCCATATACAGATTTCTAGCTAAAGCCAGATGAGTCCAACCTCTCTATATATAGAGATCGAACTACATGACAGGGTACTGCAACATTTCCATATACAGAGTTCTAGCGACATGGCAGATGCGTCCAACTTGTCCATATACTGAGAGCCACTTACATGGCAATCAAGTCCAATATGTTCACCTACTGAGAGCTACCTACTTGGCAGATTATTCCCACATATCCATGTACAGAGAGCTAGCTACAAGGCAGACGAGTCCAAAATGTCTATATACAGTAAGTTGGCCACATGGCAGTGTAAGGCAACATTTCCATATACAGAGTTCTAGCTACAAGGCAGATGAGTCCAACTTGTCCATATACAGATAGCTAGCTACATGGCAGGGTAGTGCAACATTTCCATATACAGAGTTCTAGCTAAAAGGCAAATGAGTCCAACTTGTCTATATACAGTGAACTAGCTACATTGCACAGTAATGCAGAATTTCCATATACTGAGTTCTAGCTACATGACAGATGTGTCAACGGTGTTCATATACTGAGAGCTACTTACAGGGCAGACAAGTTCCATATATTCATATACTGAGAGCTACATACTTGTCTGATCGTTCCAACATATCCATGTACAGAGAGCTAGCTACATGGCAGACGAGTCCAAAATGTCCATATACAGAGACTTGACCACATGGCAGGGTAGTGCAACATTTCCATTTACAGAATTCTAGCAACCTGGAAGATGTGTCCAATGTGTCCATATGCTGAGAGGTAACTACATAGTTGAGTAGTCCAACATGTCCATATTCAGGGTAGTAGCTTCACAGCAGATGTGTCCAAAGTGTCCATATACTGAGAGCCAGCTACAGGGTAGACGAGTCCAATATGTTCATAAACAGAGAGCTACTAACTTGGCAGATCAGTCCAACATACCATGTCCAGAGAGCTAGCTACATTGCAAATGATTCCAAAATGTTCATATACAGAAAGCCAGCTACTTGGCAGGGTAGTGCAACATATCCATATACTGAGTACTAGCTATATGGCAGATGTGTCAAAGGTGTTCATATACTGAGAGCTACCTACATGCAGACAAGTCCCATATATTCATATACAGAGAGCTGCATACTTGTGTGATCAGTCCAACATATCCATGTACAGAGAGCTAGTTACATGGCTGAGTATTCCAAAATGTCAATATACAGAGAGTTGATCACAAGGCAGGGTAGTGCAACATTTCCATATACAGAGTTCTAGCTACAAGGTAGATGAATCTAACTTGTCTATATAGAGAGCTAGCCACATTGAAGTGTAGGGCAACATTTCCATATACAGAGTTCTAGCAAAATGGCAGATGTGTCCAACATGTCCATATACTGAGAGCTAGCTACATGGCAGAGTAGTAAAATATGTTCATATTCAGGGTAGTAGCTACATGGAAGATGTGTCCAATGTGTCCATATACTGAGAGCCACCTGCAGGGCAGACAAGTCTAATATGTTCATAAAAAGAGAGGTACCCACTTGGCAGATGAGTCCAACATATCCATGTACAGAAAGCTAGCTACAATGCAGATGAGTCCAAAATGTCCATATACAGAGAGCTAGCCACATGGCAGGGTAGTGCAACATTTCCATATACTGAGTTCTAGCTACATGACAGATGTGTGAAAGGTGTTCATATACTGAGAGCTACGAACATGCAGACAAGTCCCATATATTCATATACAGAGAGCTACATACTTGTCTGATCAGTCCAACATATCCATGTACAGAGAGGTAGTTATATGGCTGAGTAGTCCAATATGTCAATATACAGAGAGTTGGCCACATGGCAGGGTAGTGCAACATTTCCATATACAGAGTTCGAGCTACAAGGCAGATGAATCCAACTTGTCTATATAGAGAGCTAGCTACATTGCAGTGTAAGGCAACATTTCCATATACAGAGTTCTAGCAAAATGGCAGATGTGTCCAACGTGCCCATATACTTAGAGCTAGCTACATGGCAGAGTAGTCCAATATGTCCATATTCAGGATAGTAGCTGCATGGCAGATGTGTCCAACGTGTCCATATACTGAGAGCCACCTACAGGGCAGACAAGTCTAATATGTTCATAAACAGAGAGCTACATACTTGGCAGATCAGTCCAACATATCCATGTACAGAGAGCTAGATACAATGCTTTGTACAGGTGAGTCCAGATTGTCTATATACAGCGAGATAGCTACAAGGCAGGGTAGTGCAACACTTGCATATACAGAGTTCTATCGATATGGCAGATGTGTCCATATACTGAGAGCTAGCTACAGGGCAGAGTAGTCCAACATGTCCATATTCAGTGCAGTAGCTACATGTCAGATGAGTCCAATGTGTCCATATTCTGAGAGCCACTTACAGGGCAGACAAGTCCAATATGGTCATAAACAAAGAGTTACTTGGCATATCAGTCCAACATATCCATGTAAAGAGAGCTAGCTACAATGCAGTTGAGTCCAAAATGTCCATATACATAGAGCTAGCCACATGGCAGGGTAGTGCAACATTTCCATATACTGAGTTCTAGCTACATGGCAGATGTTTTCAACGTCTCCATATACTGAGAGCTAGCTACAGGACAGACAAGTCCAATATATTCATATACAATATATTCATATACAATATCATATTGTCTATATACCTACTTGGCAGATCAGTCCAACATATCCATATACAGAAAACTAGCTACATGACAGATGAGTCCAAAATGTCTATATACAGAGAGCTACCTCCATGGCTGGGTAGTGCAACATTTTCATATACAGATTTCTAGCTACAAGGCAGATGAGTCCAACTTGTCTATATGTAGAGGTCGAACTACATGGCAGGTTAGTGCAACATTTTCATATACAGAGTTCTAGCTACATGGCAGATATGTCCAATGTGTCCTTATACTGAGAACTAGCTACATGGCTGAGTAGTCAAACATGTCCACATTCTGGGTACTACTTACACATCAGATGTGCCCAACTTGTCCATATACTGAGAGCCAACTGCATGGAAGACAAGTCCAATATGTTCATATACAGAGAGCTATCTACTTGGCAGATCAGTCCAACATATCCACATACAGAGAGCTAGTTACATGGCAGACGAGTCCAAAATGTCCATATATAGAGAGCTAGCTATATGACAGAGTAGTGCAACATTTCCATATACAGATTTCTAGTCACAAGGCAGATGAGTCCAACTTGTCTATATAGAGAGAACTAGATACATGGCAGTGTAGAGCAACATTTCCATATACAGAGTTCTAGCTACATGGCAGATGTGTCTAACCTGTCCATATACTGAGAGCTACCTACATGGCAGATCAGTTCAAAATATCCATGTACAGAGAGTTAGCTACATGGCAGATGAGAACAAAATGTCCATATACAGAGAACTACCTACATATCAGGGTAGTGCCACATTTCTATATACAGAGTACTATCTACAAGGCAGATTAGTCCAACTTGTGTATTTACAGAGTGCTAGCTACATGGCAGAGTAGTGCAGTATTTCCATATACAGAGTTCTAGCTCCATGGCAGATGTGTCCAACGTTTTCATATACTGAGAGCTAGCTATATGAGAGAAAAGTCCAATATTTTCATATATAGCGGGCTAAATTCTTGGCAGATTAGTCCAACATATACATGTACAGAGAGCAAGCTACATGGAAGACGAGTTCAAAATGTCCATATACAGAGAGCTAGCCTCATGGCAGGGTAGTACAACATTTCTATATACAGAGTACTGGTCAGAAGGCAGATGAATGCAGCTTGTATATATACAGAGAGCTATGTACATGGCAGTATAGAGCAACATCTCCATATACAGAATTCTAGCTACAAGGCAGATGAATCCAACTTGTCTATACCAGAGTGCTAGCTACATAGCAGAGTATTGCTACATTTCCATATACAGAGTTCTAGGTACATGGCAGATGTGTCCAACGTGTCCATACACTGAGAGCTATCTACATGCCAAAACAGTCCAAAATGTCCATATACAGTGTACTAACTACATAACAGATGATTCCAACATGTCCATATACTGTGAGCTAGCTATATGGCAGACTAGTCCAATATGTTCATATACAGAGAGCTACCTACTTGGAAGATCGGTTTAACATATTCATGTACAGAGAGCTGGTTACATGGCAGACGAGTACAAAATGTCCTTATACAGGAGCTAGGTACATGGCAGTGTAGTGCAACATTTCCATATACAGAGTTCTAGGTATAAGATAGAGGAGTCCAAATTGTCTATATACTGAGAGCTAGCTACATGGCACAGTAGTTCAACATGTCCATATTCTGCATAGTAGCTTCATGGCAGATGTGTCCAATGTGTCCATATACTGAGAACCACCTACAGGGTAGACAAGTCCAATATGTTTATATACAGAGAGTTACCTACTTGTCTGATCAGTCCAACATATCTATGGACAGAGAACTAGCTACATGGCAGATGAGTCCCAAAAGTCCATATACAGAGAGCTAGCCACATGGCAGGATATTGCAACATTTCCATATACAGAGTTCTATCTACAAGGCAGATGAGTCCAACTTGTCTATACACAGAGAGCTATATACATGGCCGAGTAGTGCAACATTTCCATATACATAGTTGTAGCTACATGGCAGATGTGTCCAACATGTTCATATACTGAGAGTGAGCTTCATGCCAGATTAGTCCAACATGTTCATATTCAGGGTAGTAGCTACAAGGCAGATGAGTCCAACTTATCTGTATATATAGATCTAACTACATGGCAGAGTAGTGCAACATTTCCACGTGCAGAGATCTAGCTACATGGCCGATGAGTCCAGCATGTGTATATTTAGTGGGCTAGCAACAAGACAGATAAGTCCAATATGTCTATTTACAGAGAGGTAGGTACATGGCAGGGTAGTGCAACATTTCCATATACAGAGTTCTAGCTACAAGGCAGATGAGACCAACTTGTCTATATACAGAGAGCTAGCTACATGGCACGGTAGTGAAACATTTCCATAATCAGAGTTTCAGCTCCATGGCAGATGTGTACAAAGTGTCCATATATTGAGAGATAGCTACATGTCAGAAAAATCCAATATGTTCATATATAGAGAGCTACCTACTTGACAGATCAGTCCAAAACATCCATGTACAACGAGATAGCTTCAATGCAGTCATGTCCAAAATGTCCATATACAGAGAGCTGGCTATATGGCAGGGTAGTCCAACATGTCCATATACAGGGTACTAGCTACATTGCAGAGGAGTCCAACATGTCCATTTACTGAGAGATATCTTCATTGCAGACTAGTCCAATATGCTCATATACAGACAGCTACCTACTTTCCAGATAAGTGCAACATATCCTTGCACAGAGAGCTAGCTACATGGCAGATGAATCCAAAATGTCCATATATAGAGAGCTAGCTACATGGCAGAGCAGTCCAACATGTCCATATACAGAGTTCTAGACATGGCAGATGAGTCCAAGGTGTACATATACTGAGAGCTAGCTACATGTCAGACAAGTCCAATATGTTCATATACAGAGACCTATCTACATGGCAGATCAGTCCAACAAATCCATGTATAGAGAGCTAGCTACATGTCAGATGACTCCAAAATGACCATACAGAGAAAGCTAGCTAAATGGCAGAGTAGTAAATAATTTCCAAATACAGAGTTATAGCTACATGGCAGATATTTCCAACGTGTCCATATACTGAGATGTAGCTACATGGCAGGGTAGTGCAACATTTCCATATACAGACTCCTAGCTACAATGAAAATGAGTCCAACTTGTCTAAATACAGAGAGTTAGCTACATGGCAGAGCAGTGCAACACTTCCATATACAGATTTCTTCCTAAAAGGCAGATGACTCCAACATGTCCATATACTGAGAGCTAGCTACATGGCAGACAAGTCCAATACGTTTATATATAGAGAGCTAGCTACATGACAGAATGGTGCAATATTCCCATATACAGAGTCCTAGCTACATTCCAGATGTGTCCAAAGTGTCCATATATTGAGAGCCAGCTACATGGCAGAGTAGTTCAACACGTCCATATACAGGGTAATAGCTACATGGCAGATGAGTGAAACATGTCCATATGCTGAGGGCTACCTACATGGCAGAGTAGGCCCACATGTCCATATACAAGCTACTAGGTACATGGTAGATGAGTTCAACATGTGCATAATCTGTGAGCTCGCTACATGGCAGGTCAGTCCAACATGTCCATATACTGGGTACTAGCTACATAGCAGATGTGTCCAACGAGTCCACATAGTGAGAGCTAGCTACATGGCAGACAAGTCCAATATGTTCATATACAGAGAGCTAGCTACATGGCAGATCAGTCCAATATATCCATGTACAGAGAACTAGGTACATGTAAGACGAGTCCAAAATGCCCATATACATAGAGCTAGCTATATGGCTGACAAGTGCATCATTTCCATATTCAGAGTTCTAGCTACACAGCAGATGAGTCCAACTAGTCTATATACAGAGAGATAGCTACTTGGCAGAGTAGTGCAGTATTTCCATATTCAGAGTTCTAGCTACATGGCAGATGTGTCCAACGTGTCCATATACTGAGAGCTAGATACATGGGAGAGTAGATCAACATGTCCATAAACAGGATGTTAGCTACATGGCTGATGAGTCCAACATGTCCATATACTGAGACCTAGCTACATGGCAGACAAGTCCAATATGTTCATATACAGAGAGCTAGCGAGTTGGCAGATCAGTACAACATATTCATGTACAGAGAGCTAGCTACATGGAAGACAAGTTCAAGATATCCATATACAGAGAGCTAGCTACTTTGCAGAGCAGTTCAACATGTCCATATACAGATTACTAGCTACAAGGCAGAGAGTCAAACTTGTCCATATACTGAGAGCTAGCTACATGGCAGAGTAGTCCAACATGTTCATATACAGAGTACTAGCTACATGGCAGATGAGTCCAACATGTCCATATACTGAAAGAGAGCTACATGGCAGACAAGTCCAATATGTTTATATACAGAGAGCTACCTACATGACAAGGTAGTGCAACATTTCCATATTCAGAGTTCTAGCTATAAGGCAGATGAGTCTAACTTGTCTATATAAAGAGATCTAACTACATGGCAGGGTAGTGCAACATTTCCATATTCAGAGTTCTAGCTTCATGGCAGAGTTGTTCTACATGTCTATATACTGAGAGCTAGCTACATGGCAGAGTAGGGCAACATTTCCATATACAGAATATGAGGTACATGGCAGATGTGTCCATACACTAAGAGCTAGCAACATGGCAGAGCACTCAAACATGTCCATGTACAGGGTACTAGCTATATGTCAGATGAGTAAAAATGTACATATATTGAGAGCTAACTACAAGGCAGACAAGTCCAATATGTTCATATATAGAGAGCTACCTACTTGGCAGATCAGTTCAACATATCCATGTACAAAGAGCTAGCAACATGGCAGACAAGTCCAAAATGTCCATATACATCATGGCAGGGTAGTGCAACATTTCCATATACAGAATTCTAGCTACAAGGCAGATAAGTCCAACGTGTCTATATAAAGATATCTAACTACAAGGAAGGGGAGTGCAACATTTCCATTTAAAGAATTCTAGCTACATGGCATATGTTTGCAGCGTATCCATATACTTAGAGCTAGCTACATGGCAGAGTAGTCCAACATATCCATATTCAGTGTACTAGCTACCTGGCAGATGTGCCCAACTTGTCCATGTACTGAAAGCCACCTCCATGGAAGACAAGTCCAATATGTTCATACACAGAGAGCTACCTACTTGGCAGATCAGTCCAACATATCCATGTTCAAATTGCCATCTACATGGAAGACAACTCCAAAATGTCCATATACAGAGAGCTAGCCACATGCAGAGTAGTGCAACATTTCTATATACAGAGTTCTAACTACACGGCAGATATGTCCAACGTGTCCATAAATTGAGAGCAACATACATGACAGATATTCCTATATGTTCATATACAGAGAGCTACCTACTTGGCAGATCAGTCCAACATATCCATGTACAGAGAGCTAGATACATGGCAGATGAGACCAAAATGTCCTTATACAGAGAGCTAGCTACATGGCAAGGTAGGGCAACATTTCCATATAAAGAGTTCTAGCTATAAGGCACATGGGTCCAACTTATCTATATACAGAGAGCTAGCTACAAGGTAGTGCAGAGCAACATTTCCATATAAAGAATTCTAGCTACCTGGCAGCTATGTCCACATGTCCATATAATGAGGGCTAGCTACATGGCAGACAAGCCCAATATGTTCATATACAGAGAGCTACCTACTTGGTAGTTCAGTCCAACATATCCATGTACAGAGAGCTAGCTACATGGCAGACAAGTTCAAAATTTCCATATACAGAGAGCTAGCTACATGGCAGGGCAGAGTTACATTTCCATACACAGAGTTATATCTACAAGGCAGATGAGTCCAACTTGTCTATATACAAAGATCTAACTACATGGCATGATAGTACAACGTTTCCATATACAGAGTTCTAGCTACATGACAGATTTTTCCAACATGTCCATATACTGAGCACTAGATATGTGTTGTATCAGTCCAAAATCTCCATGCTAGCTACATGGCAGAGTAGTACATCATTTCCATATACAGAGTTGAAGCTACATGGCAGATGAGTCCAAAGTGTTCGTATACTGAGAGCTAGCTACACGGCAGTGGAGTCCAACATGTGCATATAAAGACTAATAGCAACGTAGCTAATGAGTCCAACAACCCCATACACTGAGAGCTAGCTACATGGCAGAGTAGGGCATCATTTCCATATACAGAGTTCAAGCTTCATGGCAGATGACTCCAAAGTGTTCACATACTGAGAGCTAGCTACATGGCACACTAGTCCAGTATATTCATATTCAGAGAGGTACCTACTTCGCAGATCAGAGCAACATATCCATATACAGAGAGCTAGTTAAATGACAAGGTTGTGTAACATTTCCATATACTGAGAGCTAGCTACATGGCAGACAAGTCCAAATGTTCATATACAGAGATCTGCCTACTTGGCAGATTAGTCCAACATAACCATGTACAGAGAGCTAGGTACATGACAGAAGATTCCAAAATTCCCATATACAGAGAGCTAGCTACATGGGAAGGTAGGGCAACATTTCCATATAAAGAGTTCTAGCTACAAGGCAGATCAGTCCAAATTGTCTATATACAGAGAGCTAGGTACATGGCAGAGTAGTGCATCATTTCCATATACAGAATTCAAGCAACATGGCAAATGGATCCAAAGTGTCCATATACTGAGAGCTACCTACATGGTAGACAAGTCCAATATGTTCATATACAGCGAGCTACCTACTTAGCAGTTCAGTCCAACATACCCATGTACAGAGAGCTAGCTACATGGCAAAGGCGTCCAAAATGTCCAAATACAGAGAGCTAGGTACATGGCAGAGTAGTGCATCCTTTCCATATACAGAGTAATAGCAACATGGTAGATGAGTCCAACATGTCCATATATTGAGAGTTAGCTTCATGGCAGATGAGTCCATCATGTGTATATTTAGAGGGCTAGGTACAAGGTAAATGAGTCCAACTTGTCAATATACAGAGAGCTAGCTACATGGCAGGGTACTGCAACATTTCCATATACAGAGTTCTAGGTACAAAGCAGATGAGTACAACATGTACATATACTAATAACTAGTTACATGGCAGAGTAGTCCAACATTTCCATATACAGAGATATAGCTACAAGGCAGAGGAGTTCAAGTTGTCTATATACAGAAAGCTAGCTACATGGCAGAGTCATGCAACATATCCATATAGAGAGTTCTAGCTACATAGTAGATGAATTCAATGGGCCCATATACTGAGAGCTAGCTACAAGGCAGAGTAGTAGAACGTGTCCATATAAAGGGTACTAGCTACATGGCAGATGAGTCCAACATGTCCACATACTGAGAGCTAACTACATGGCAGATAAGTCCAATATGTTCATATACAGAAAGCTAGCTACATGGCAGAAAAGTCCAAAATATACATTCCCAGAGAGCTAGTGACATGTCAGAAGAGTCCAAAATGTCCAAATATAGAGAGCTAGGTACATGGCAGAGTATTGCATCCTTTCCACATACAAAGTTCACGCTACATGTCAGATGAGTCCAACGTGTCCATATACTGAGAGCAAGCTATATGGCAGACAAGTCCTATATGTTCATATGCAGAGAGCTACCTACTTGGCATATCAGTCCAACATATCCATGTGAAGAGAGCTAGCTACATGGCAGACGAGTCCAAAATGTCCATATACAGATAGCTAGCTACATGGCAGGGTATTGCCATTTTCCATATACAGAGTACTTGTTGTTGTTGTTGTTGTTAAGTGCTGTCGAGTCGTTTCTGACCCATAGCGACCCTGTACAGGGTTTCCGAGTGTGTAAATCTTTACGGGAGTAGAAAGCCTCATCTTTCTCCTGCGGAGCGGCTGGTAGTTTCGAACCGCTAACCTTAAGGTTCGCAGCCTGATTCGTAACCACTACGCTACCAGAGCTCCTTATACAGATGGAAGATGTGTCCATTGTGTTAATTCACTGAGAGCTAGCTACATGGCCGAGTAGTCCAATATGTGCATATTCAGGATACTAGCTACATGGTAGATGTGTCCATCTTATCAGTATACTGAGAGCCAGCTACATGGCAGACTAGTACAAAATGTTCTTGTACAGAGACCTACCTACTTCGCAGATCAATGCAACATATCCATGTACAGAGAGCTAGCTACATGGCAGACGTGTCCAAAATGTCCATATACAGAGAGCTGTCTACATGGCAGGATAGTGCAACATTTCCATATACAGAGTAGTAGCAACATGGCAGATAAGTCCAACATGTCCGTATACTGAGAGTTAGCTTCATGGCAGATGAGTCCAGCATGTGTATATTTAGAAGGTTAGGTAAAAGGTAAATGAGTCCAACTTGTCTATATACGGAGAGCTAGCTACATGGCAGGGTAGTGTAACATTTCCATATACAGAGTTCTAAGTACATGGCAGATGTGTCCAATGTGTCAATATACTGAGAGCGAGCTACATGGCAGAGCAGTCCAACTTGTCCATATACAGAATACTAGCTCCATGGTAGATGAGTTCAACATATCCATATAATGTGAGCTAGCTAAATGGCAGACAAGTCCAATATGATCATATAAAGAGAGTTATCTCTGAGGCATATAAGTTCAACAAATCCATGTACAGAGAGCTAGCTACATGGCAGATGAATCCAACATGTCCACATACTGAGAACTAACTACACGGCAGACAAGCCCAATATGTTCATATACACAAAGCTACCCACTTTGCAGATCAGTCCAACATATCCATGTACAGAGAGCTACCTACATGGCAGACATGTCCAATATGTTCCTATACAGAGAGCTTGCTACATGGCAGAACAGTCCAAAATATCCATTCACATAGAGCTCGTGACATGTCACACGAGTCCAAAATGTCCAAATACAGAGAGCTAGGTACATGGCAGAGTAGTGCATCATTTCCATATACAGAATTCAAGCAACATGACAAATGAATCCAAAGTGTCCATATACTGAGAGCTACCTACATGGCAGACAAGTCCAATATGTTCATATACAGAGAGCTACCTACTTAGCAGTTCAGTCCAACATATCTATGTACAGAGAGGTAGCTACAAGGCAGACGCGTCTAAAATGTCCATATACAGAGAGCTAGCTACATGGCAGGATAGTGCAACATTTCCATATACAGAGTTGTAGTTACATGGCAGATGTGTGAAAGCTGTCCATATACTGAGAGCTAGTTTCATGGCAGAGTAATGCAACATTTCCATATTAAGAGTTCTAGCCACATGGCAGATGTGTCCAAATTGTCCATAAATGAGCGGTAGCTACATGGCAGACAAGTCCAATATGTACATTTAAAGAGAGCTACCCACTTGGCAGATCAGTCCATCATATGCATGTACAGAGTGCTAGCTACATGACAGAAAAGTCCATAATGTCCATATACAGAGAGCTAGCTACATGGCACAGCAGTGTAATATTTCCATATACAGAGTAATCGTTACAAGGCAGATGAGCCCAAGTTGTCTATATACAGAAAGTTAACTACATGTCAGAGTATTGCAACATTTTCCATATACAGAGTTCTAGCTTCCTGGCAGATGTGCCCACCATGTCCATTTACTGAGAGTTAGCTACATGGCCGAGTAGTCCAACATGTCCATATTCAGGATACTAGCTACATGGTAGATGTTTCCACATGTTAATATACTGAGAACCATCTACATGGCAGGCAAGTCTAATATGTTCATATACAGAGAGCTACCTACTTGGTAGATCAGTTCAACTTATCCATGTACAGAGAGCTAGATACATGGTAGATAGTCCAAAACGTATATATACAGAGAGCTAGCTACATGGCAGGGTAATGCAACATTTCCATATACAGAGTTCTAGCTACAAGGCAGAAGAATCCAACTTGTCTATATACTGAGAGCTAGGTACATGGCAGAGTAGTGCAACATTTCCATATTAAGAGTTATAGCTACATGGCAGATGCGTCAAAAGTGTCCATAAATGAGAGCTAGCTACTTGGCAGACAAGTCCAAAATGTCCATATACAGAGAGCTAGCTACATGGCAGGGTAGTGCAATATTTCCATATACAAAGTTCTAGCTACAAGGCAGATGAGTCCAACTTGACTATATACAAAGAGTTACCTATATGGCAGAGTATTGCAACATTTCCATATAAAGAGTTCTAGCTGCATTGCAGATGTGTCCATCGCATCCATTTACTGAGAGCTAGCTACATGGCCGAGTAGTCCAACTTGTCCATATAAAGGATTCTAGCTCCATGGCAGATGAGTCCAACATGTCCATATATTGAGACCTAGCAACATCGCAGACAAGACTAATATGATCATATAAAGAGAGTTACCTAAGAGGCAGATGAGATCAACAAATCCATGTACAGAGAGCTAGCTACATGGTAGATGAGTCCAACATGTCCACTTACTGAGAGCTAACTACATGGCAGATCAGTCCAAAATATCCATTCACAGAGAGCTCGTAACATGTCAGAAGAGTCCAAAATGTCCAAATACAGAGTGCTAGGTACATGGCAGAGTAGAGCATCATTTCCATAGCCAGAGTTCAAGCTACATGGCAGATGAGTCCAAAGTGTCTATGTACTGAGAGCTACCTACATGGCAGACAAGTCCAATATGTTAATATACAGAGAGCTACCTACTTGGTAGATCAGTTCAACTTATCCATGTACAGAGAGCTAGCTACATGGTAGATAGTCCAAAATGTATATATACAGAGAGCTAGCTACATGACAGGGTAGTGCAATATTTCCATATACAAAGTTCTAGCTACAAGGCAGATGAGTCCAACTTGTCTATATACAGAGTGCTAGCTACATGGCAGAGAAGTGCAACATTTCCATATACAGAATTCTAGCTCCAAGGCAGATGTGTCCAACATGTCCATGTACTGAAAGCTACCTACATGGCAGACAAGTCCAATATGTTAATATACAGAGAGCTACATACTTGGTAGATCAGTTCAACATATCCATGTACAGAGAGCTAGCTACATGGTAGATAGTCCAAAATGAGTATATACAGAGAGCTAGCTACATGGCAGGGTAGTGCAATATTTCCATATACAAAGTTCTAGCTAAAAAGCAGATGAGTCCAACTTGTCTATATACAGAGAGTTACCTACATGGCAGAGTATTGCAACATTTTCCATATACAGAGTTCTAGCTTCCTGGCAGATGTGTCCATCATGTCCATTTACTGAGAGTTAGCTACATGGCCGAGTAGTCCAACATGTCCATATTCAGGATACTAGCTACATGGTAGATGTTTCCACATGTCAATATACTGTGAGCCATCTACATGGCAGACAAGTCCAATATGTTCCTATACAGAGAGTTACCTACTTGGCAGATCAGTCCAACATATCCATGTACAAATTGCCATCTACATGGAAGACAACTCCAAACTGTCCATATATGGAGAGCTAGCCACATGCAGAGTAGTGCAACATATCCATATACAGAGTTCTAGCTGCAAGGCAGATGTGTCCAACGTGTCCATACACTGAGAGCTTGCTACATGGCAGAGTAATCCAACATGTCCATATTCAGGATAGTAGCTACATGGCAGATGTGTCCAACGTGTCCATATATTGAAAGCCACATACATGACAGATATTCCTATATGTTCATATACAGAGAGCTACCTACTTGGCAGATCATTCTAACATATCTATGTACAGAGAGCCAGCTACATGGCAGATGAGTCCAAAATGTCCATATACAGAGAGCTACCTACATGGTCGGGTAGTGGAACATTTCCATATACACAGTAGTAGCAACATGGCAGATGAAGCCAACATGTCCATATACTGAGAGTTAGCTTCATGGCAGATGAGTCCAGCATGTGTATATTTAGAGGGTTAGGTACAAGGTAAATGAGTTCAACTTGTCTATATACAGAGAGCTACCTACATGGCAGGGTAGTGCAACATTTCCATATACAGAGTTATAGGTACATGGCAGATGTATCCAATATGTTCATACACTGAGAGCAAGCTACATGGCAGAGCAGTCCAATTTGTCCATATAAAGCATACTAGCTCCATATATTGAGATTTAGCTACATGGCAGACAATTCCAATATGATCATATAAAGAGAGTTACCTACGAGGCAGATGAGTTCAACAAATCCATGTACATTGAGCTAGCTACATGGCAGATGAGTCCAACATGTCCACATTCTAAGAGCTAACTACATGGCAATCAAGTCCAATAGATTCCTATACAGAGAGCTATCTACATGGCAGATCAGTCCAAAATATCCATTCACAGAGAGATCGTGACATGTCAGATGACTCCATAATGTCCAAATGCAGAGAGCTAAGTACATGGCAGTGTAGTGCATTATTTACATATACAGAGTTCAAGCTACATGGCAGATGAGTCCAAAGTGTCCATGTACTGAGAGCTATCTACATGGCAGACAAGTCCAATATGTTAATATACAGAGAGCTACCTACTTGGCAGATCAGTCCAGCTCATCCATGAACAGAGAACTAGCTACATGGCAGACGAGTCCAAAATGTATATATACAGAGAGCTAGCTACATGGCAGGGTAGTGCAACAATTCCATATACAGTGTTCTAGTTACATGGCAGATGTACCCAACGTGTCCATATACTGAGAGCCACCTACAAAGCAGACAAGTCCTATATGTTCATATACATAGAGCTACCTACTTTGCAGATCATTCCAAAATATCTATGTACAGAGAGCTTGCCACATGGCAGACGAGTCCAAAATGTCCATATACAGAGAGTTAGCTACATGACAGGCTCGTCAAACATTTCCATATACATAGTTCTAACTGCAAAATGGATAAGCCCAACTTGTGTATATACAGCGAGATAGCTACATGCAGAGAAGTACAACACTGCCATAAACAGAGTTCTAACTATATGGCAGATGTGTCCAAAGTGTCCATATACTTAGACCTAGCTACATGGTAGACAAGTGCAATATGTTCATATACAGAGAGCTACCTACTTGGCAGATATGTACAACATATCCATGTACAGAGAGCTAGCTACATGGTATGCTATTGCCACTTTTCCATATACAGAATTCTAGCTACATGGCAGATGAGTCCAACATGTACATATACTAAGAACTAGTTACATGGCAGAGTAGTGCAACATTTCCATATACAGAGATCTAGCTACAAGGCAGAGGAGTCTAAGTTGTCTATATGCAGAAAGCTAGCTACATGGCAGAGTTGTGCAACATATCCATATAGAGAGTTCTAGGTACATGCTAGATGTGTCCAATGGGTCCATATACTGAGAGCTAGCTATAAGGCAGAGTAGTTGAACATGTCCATATAGAGGGTACTAGCTACATGGCAGATGAGTCCAACATGTCCACATACTGAGAGCTAACTACATGGCAGACAAGTCCAATATGTTCATATACAGAGAGCTAGCTACATGGCAAATCAATCCAAAATATCCATTCACAGAGAACTAGTGACATATCAGAAGAGTCCAAAATGTCCAAATACAGAGAGCTAGGTACATGGCAGAGTAGTTCATCATTTCCACATACAGAGTTCAAGCTACATGGCAGATGACTCCAAAGTGTCCATATACTGAGAGCGAGCTACATGGCAGACAAGTCCTATATGTTCATATACAGAGAGCTACCTACTTGGCATATCAGTCCAACATATCCATGTGCAGAGAGCTGGCTACATGACAGATGAGACCAAAATGTCCATATACAGCGAGCTAGCTACATGGTAGGGTATAGCCATTTTCCATATACAGAGTACTAGCTACATGGCAGATGTGTCTAGCTTGTCCATATACTTAGAGCTAGTTACATGGCAGAGTAGTGCAACATTTCCACATACAGAGATTTAGCTACATGGCAGATATGTCAAACGTGATAATGTACTTAGAGCTGCCTACATGGCAGAAAAGTCCAATATGTTCATATACAGAGAGCTACCTAGTTTGCAGATCTGTCCAACATATCTATGTACAGAGAGTTAGCTACATGGTAGACTAGTAAAAATTTTATATATACAGAGATCAAGCTACATGGCAGGGTAGTGCAACATTTCCATAGAGTTCTAGCTACAAGGCAGATGAGTCCAACTTGTCTATATACAGAGAGCTAGGTACATGGCAGAGTAGTGCAACATTTTCATATTAAGAGTTCTAGCTACATGGCAGATGTGTCCAAAGTGTCCATATACTTATGCCTAGCTACATGGTAGACAAGTGCCATATGTTCATATACAGAAGCTACCTACTTGGCAGATATGTCCAACATATCCATGTACAGAGAGCTTGCTACATGGTATGGTATTGCCACTTTTCCATATACAGAATGCTAGCTACATGACAGATGAGTCCAACATGTACATATACTAAGAACTAGTTACATGGCAGAGTAGTCCAACATTTCCAGATGCAGAGATCTAGCTAAAAGGCAGAGGAGTCCAAGTTGTCTATATACACAAAGCTAGCTACATGGCAGAGTAGTGCAACATATCCATATAGAGAGTTCTAGCTACATAGTAGATGTGTCCAATGGGTCCATATACTGAGAGCTAGCTACAAGGCAGAGTAGTCGAACATGTCCATATACAGGGTACTAGCTATATGGCAGATGAGTCCAACATGTCCACATACTGAGTGCTAACTACATGGCAGACAAGTCCAATATGTTCATGTACAATGAGCTAGCTAAATGGCAGAACAGTCCAAAATATCCATTCACAGAGAGATAGTGACATGTCAGAAGAGTCCAAATGTCCAAATACAGAGAGCTAGGTACATGGCAGCGTAGTGCAATCTTTCCACATTCAGAGTTCAAGCTACATGGCAGATGAGTCCAAAGTGTTCATATACTGAGAGCGAGCTACATGGCAGATGTGTCCATGTTCATATACAGAGACTTACCCACTTGGCATATCAGTCCAACATATCCATGTGCAGAGAACTAGCTACATGGCAGACAAGTACAAAATGCCCATATACAGACAGCTAGCTACATGCAGGGTATTGCCATTTTCCATAAACAGAGTACGAGCTACATGGCAGATGTGTCCAGCTTGTCCATATACTGAGAGCTAGTTAAATGGCAGAGTAGTGCAACATTTCCATATACAGAGATCTAGCGATATGGCATTTAGTCCAACAGTGTTATCATACTTAGAGCTACCTACATGGCAGACAAGTCCAATATGTTCATATACAGGGAGCTACCTACTTGGCTGCTCAGTCCAACATATCAATGTACAGAGTTCTAGCTACAAGGCAGATGAGTTCATCTTTCTATATACAGAGAGCTAGGTACATGGCAGAGTAGTGCAACATGGCAAAGGTGTCCAAAGTGTCCATAAATGAGAGGTAGCTACATGGCAGACAAGCCCAATATGTTCATATACAGAGACTTACCCACTTGGCAGATCAGTCCAACATATCCCTGTACAGAGAGCTAGCTACATGGCAGATGAGTCCAACATGTCCACATGCTGAGAGCTAACTACAGATCAATCCAACATATCCATGTACAGAGAGCTAGCTACATGGCAGACACGTCCAACTTCTCTATATACAGAGAGCTAGCAACATGGCAGGAGAGTGCAAAATTTCCATGTACAGAGTTCTATCTACATGGCAGATGTGGCAAAGCCCATATACTGAGATCCATCTACATGGCAGACAAGTCAAAAATGCCCATATACAAAGAGCTAGCTACATGGCAGGGTAGTGCAACATTTCCATATACAGAGTTCTAGCTACAAGGCAGATGAGTCCAACTTGTCAATATACAGAGAGCTAGTTACATGGCAGAGTAGTGCAACATTTCCATATTCAGAGTACTAACTACATGGCAGATGTTTCCAAAGTATCCATAAATGAGAGAAAGCTACATGGCAGACAAGTCCAAGATGTGCATAAACAGAGAGCTGGCTACATGGCAGGGTAGTGCAATATTTCCATATACAAAGTTCTAGCTACAAGGCAGATGAGCCCAACTTGGCTATATACAGAGAATTACCTACATGGCAGACTATTGCAACATTTTCCATATACAGAGTTCTAGCTTCATGGCAGATGTGTCCATCATGTCCATTTACTGAGAGCTAACTACATGGCCGAGTTGTCCAACATGTCCATATTCAGTATACTAGCTACATGGCAGATGTGTCCAACGTGTCAATATACTGAGAGCCACCTACATGGCAGACAAGTCCAATATGTTCATATACAGTGAGCTAACTACTTCACAGATTAATCTAACATATCTATGTCCAGAGAGCCAGCTACATGGCAGACACGTCCAACTTGTCTACATACAGACAGCTAGCTACATGGCAGAGTAGTGCAACATTTCCATATACAGAATTCTAGCTATAAAGCAGATGAGTGCAACTTGTCTATGTACAGAGAGCTAGCTACATGGCAGAGTTTCCATATACAGAGTTCTAGCTATATGGTAGATGCGTCCAACGAGTCCATATTCTGAGAGCCACCTACATGGCAGAAAAGTCAAATGTGTTCATATACAGAGAGCTAACTACTTGGCAGATCAGTCCAACATATCTATTTACAGGCAGCTAGCTACATGGCAAACAAGTCCAAAATGTCCATCTACAGAGAGATAGCTACATGGTAGGGGAGTGGAACATTTCCATATACAGTGTATTAGCAACATGGCAGATGAGTCCAACATGTCCATATACTTTGAGTTAGCTTCATGTCAGATGAGTCCAGCATGTTTATATTTAGAGGGTTAGGTTCAAGTTAAATGAGTCCAACTTGTCTATATACAGAGAGCTAGCTACATGGCAGGGTAGTACAACATTTCCATATACAGAGTTTGAGGTACATGGCAGATGTGTCCAAAGTGTCCATACACTGAGAGGGAGCTACATGGCAGAGCAGTCCAATTTCTCCATATACAGGATATTATCTTCATGGCAGATGAGTTCAACATGTCCATATACTGAGAGCTAGCTACATGGCAGACAAGTCCAATATGATCATATAAAGGGAGTTACCTACAAGGCAGATGAGTTCAACAAATCCATGTACAGAGAGCTAACTAGATGGCAGATGAGTCCAACATGTCCACATACTGAGAGCTAACTACATGGCAGACAAGTCCAATATGTTTATATACAGAGAGCTAGTTCTATGGCAGATCAGTCCAAAATATCCATACACAAAGAGCTCGTGACATGTCAGACGAATCCAAAATGACCAAATACAGAGAGTTAAGTACATGGCAGAGTAGAGCATCATTTCCTTATACAGAGTTCAAGCTACATGGCTGATGAGTCCAAAGTGTACGTGTACTGAGACGAGTCCAAAAAATATATATACAGAGAGCTAGCTACATGGCAGGGTATTGCAACATTTCCATATACAGAGTTCTAGCTACAAGGCAGATGAGTCCAACTTGTCTATATACAGAGAGCTAGGTAAGTGGCAGAGTAGTGCGACACTTCCTTAGTAAGAGTTCTAGCTACATGGCAGATGTGTCCAAAGTTTACATAAATGAGAGCAAGCTACATGGCAGACAAGTTCAAGATGTCCATTTATAGAGAGCTAGCTACATGGCACGGTAGTGCAATATTTCCATATACAAAGTTCTAGCTACAAGGCAGATGAGTCCAACTTGGCTATATACAGAGAGTTAGCTACATGTCAGACTATTGCAAAATTTCCCATATACAGAGTTCTAGCTTCATGGCAGATGTGTCCATCGTGTCCATTTACTGAGAGCTAGCTTCATGGCCGAGTAGTCCAACATGCCCATATTCAGGATACTAGCTTCATGGTAGATGTGTCCAACGTGTCAATATACTGAGAGCCACCTACATGGCAGACAAGTCCAATATGTTCATATACAGTGAGCTAACTACTTCGCAGATTAATCTAACATATCTATGTACAGAGAGCCCGCTACATGGCAGAAACGTCCAACTCATCTACACACAGAGAGTTAGCTACATGGCAGGTTAGTGCAACATTTCCATATACAGAGTTTTGGCTACATGGCAGATGTGTCAAAGCCGTCCATATACTGAGAGCTAGTTACATGGCAGAGTAGTCCAAAATGTCCACATTCATTATACTAGCTACATGGTAGATGTGTCCAACGTGTCAATATACTGAGAGCCACCTAGATGGCAGCAGGTTCAATATGTTCATATACAGAGAGCTAACTACTTTGCAGATCAGTGCAACATATCCATGTACAGAGAGCTAGCTACATGGCAATGTAGTCCAACATGTCCATATACAGGGTACTAGCCACAAGGCAGATGAGTCCAACTTGTCTATATACAGAGAGCTAGCTACATGACAGTGCAGTGCATCATTTCTGTATACAAAGTTCAAGTTACATGTCAGATTAGTCCAAAGTGTTCATATACTGAGAGGTAGCTACATGGCAGAGTAGTGCAACCTGTCCATATACAGGGTACTATCTACATGGCAGATGAGTACAACATGTCCATATACTGAGAGCTAGCTACATGGCAGACAAGTTCAATATGTTCATATACAGAGAGCTAGCAACATGACAGAGTAGTGCAACATTTTCATATAAAGAGTTCTAGCTATATGGCAGATGTGTCCAAGGTGTCCATATACTGAGAGCTAGCTCCATGGCAGAGTAGTCCAACATGTCCATACACAGGATACTAGCTTCATGGCACATGAGTCCAATATGCCCATATACTTCGAGCTAGCTAAATGGCAGACGAGTCAAACATGTTCATATACAGGGAGCTAGCTACATGGCAGGGTAGTGCAAAATATCCATATACCGAGTTCTAGCTACAAGGCAGATGAGTCCAACTTAAATATATAATGAAAGCTAGCTACATGTCAAGGTAATGCAACATTTCCATATACACAGATCAAGCTACATGGCAGATGAGTTCAAAGTGTTCATATACTTAGAGCAAGCTACATGGCAGAGTAGTCCAACATGTTCATATACAGAGAGCTACCTACTTGGCAGAGCAGCCCAACATATCAATGTACAGAGCGCTAGCTACATGGTAGACGAGTCCAAAATGTTCATATACAGAGAGCTAGCTACATGGCAGAGTAGTCCAACGTGTTCATATACAGAGAG
>NW_006408951.1:667829-669567 GCF_000296735.1 Chrysochloris asiatica
GTTCATATACAGAGAGCTACCTACTTGGCAGATCAGTCCAACATATCAATGCACAGAGAGTTAGCTACATGTAAGACAAGTCTAAAATGTCCATATACATAGAGCTACCTAAATGGCAGAGTAGTTCAATATGTCCATATACAGCGTATTAGCTACATGGCAGATAAGTTCAGCATGACCATATATTGATAGCTAGTTACATGGCAGTATAGGCAAACATTTCCAAATACAGAGTTCTAAATACATGGCAGATGTGTCCAAAATATCCGTATACTGAGAGCTAGATTCATGGTAGAGAAGTTCAACATGCCCCTATACAGGCTATTAGCTACATGGTAGATGAGTCTAACATGTCCATATACTGAAAGCTAGCTACATGCCAGAAAAGTCCAATATGTTCATATACAGAGAGCTACCTAGTTGGCAGATCAGTCCAACATACTCATGTACAGAGAGCTAGCTAAATGTTAGATGAGTACAAAATGTCCATATACAGAGACCTAGCTATTTTGGAGAGCAGGACAACATGTCCATATACAGATTACTAGCTACAAGGCATATGAGTTCAACTTGTCCATATACTGAGAGCTAGCTACACGTCAGTGTAGTCCAACTTGTCCATATACTGGGTACTAGCTACATGGTAGATGAGTCCAATGTGTCCATATACTGAGAACTAACCACATGACAGACAAGTCCAATATGTTCATATACAAAGAGCTTGCTACAATGCAGAGTAGTGCAACATTTTCATATAAAGAGTTCTATCTACATGGCAGATGTGTCCAACGTGTCCATATACTGAGAGCTAGCTACATGGCAGAGTACTCCAACATGTGCATATACAGGATACTAGCTACATGGCAGATGAGTCCAACATGTCCATATACTTAGAGCTAGCTATATGGCAGACAAGTCCAATATGTTCATATACAGGGAGCTAGCTACATGGCAAGGTATTGCAACATGTCCATATACCGAGTTCTAGCAACAAAGAAGATGAGTCCAACTTGTCAATATACAGAGAGCTAGATATATGGCAGGGTAGTGAAACATTTCCATATACAGAGTTAAAGCTAAAGGCAGATAAGTTTAAAGTGTTCATATACTGAGAGCTAGAACATGGCAGAGTAGTTCAACATGTCCATATAAAGAGTACTAGGGAACTGGCTAATGAGTCCAACTTGTCCATATATTGAGAGCTAGCTACATGGCAGACAAGTCTTATATGTTCATATACAGAGAGCTACATACTTGTCAGATCAGTCCAACATATCCATGTACAGACAGCTAGTTGCATGGTAGATGAGTTCAAAAAGTCCATATATAGAGAGGTAGCTAAATGGCAGGGTAAGGCAACATTTCCATATACCGAGTTCGAGCTAGAAGGAAGATGAGTTCAACTTGTCTATGTACAGAGAGGTAGCTACATATTAGTGTAATGGAACATTTCCATACACAGTGTTCTAGCTACATGGCAGATGATTCCAAAATGTCCATATTCTGAGAACTAGCTACATGGCAGACAATTCCAATATGTTCAAATACAGACAGCTAGCTACATGGGCCACCACTCGTCTGTCTGTCGTGCTGTGGTGGTCTGAGTTGCTGTGATTCTGAGGGCTATGCCACCAGTGTTTTAAATAACCATCAGAGTCACCCATGGTGGAAAGGTTTCAGATGAGCTACAAAACAAAGACAGACTAGGAAGAAAGAGTGACAAACTACTTCCGAATCG
>NW_006408951.1:671911-672520 GCF_000296735.1 Chrysochloris asiatica
CAGGATCGAACATTGTTTCGTTCTGCTGTGCATGGGGTCGCTATGAGTCGGTTCCGACTCGATGGCACCTGACAACAACTGACAAGCTACATGGAATGGTAGTGCAACATTTCCATACACAAAGTTCTAACTACATGGCAGACATGGCCAACCTGTCCATGCACTGAGAGCTATCTCCATGGAAGAGTAATCCAACATGTCCATAAACAGGGTGAAAGCTACATAGCAGATGTGTCCAACATGTTCATAAACTGAAAGCTAACTACCTGCAGACAAGTCCAATATGTTCATATACAGAGAGCTAGCTACATGGCAGAATAGTCCAACAAATCCATGAACAGAGAGCTAGCTACGTGTCAGGTGAGTCCAAAAGTTCCATATACAGAGAGAAAGCTACACGGTAGATTAGAGCATCATTTCCAAATACAGAGTTCTAGCTACATGACAGATGTGTCCAACGTGTCCATATACTGAGAGCTAGTTACATGACAGAGTAGTCCAACATGTACATATGTTGTTGTTAAGTTGTTAAGTGCCGTCGAGTCGGTTCCGACCCATAGCAACCCTGTACAGGGTTTCCGAGGGTGTAAATCCTTACGGGAGTAGAAA
>NW_006408951.1:672620-684958 GCF_000296735.1 Chrysochloris asiatica
TCTCCCGCGGAGCGGCTGGTAGTTTCGAACCGCTGACCTTAAGGTTCGCAGCCCGATTCGTAACCACTACGCTACCAGAGCTCCTTAACATGTACATATACAGGGTACTAACTACAAGGCAGATGAGTCCAACTTTTCTATATACAGTGAGCTAGCTACCTGGCAGTGTAGTTCATCATTTCCATATACAGAGTTCAAGCTACATGGCAGATGAGTCCAAGGTGTTCATATATAGAGAGCTAGCTACATGGCAGATTAGTGCAACATGTTTATATACAGGGAACTAGCTTCATGGCAGATGATTATAACATGTCCATATACTGAGAGCTAGCTACATGGCAGACAGTTCCTATATGTTCATATACAGAGAGCTAGCAACATGGCAGATTAGTCCAAAATGTCCATTCACAGAGTGCTAGTGACATGTCACACAAATCCAAAATGTTGATATACAGAGAACTAGCTACATGGCAGAGTAGTGCATCATTTCCATATACAGAGTTCAAGCTACATGGAAGACAAGTCCAAAATGTCCATATACAGAGACCTAGCTAAATGGCAGGGCAGTGAAACATTTCAATACACAGAGTTCTAGCTACAAGGCAGATAAGTCCAACTTATGTATATACAGAGAGCTAGCTACATGGCAAAGCAATTCAACATTTCCATATACAGAGTACTAGCTACATGGCAGATGAGACTAACATGTCTATATACTGACAGTTAGCAACATGGCAGATGAATCCAACATGTATATATTTAGAGGGATAGGTACAAGGCAGATGAGTCCAACATGTCTATATACAAAAAGCTGGCTACATGGCAGAGAAGTGCAACATTTCCTTATACAAAGTTCTAGCTACATGGCAGATGATTCCAACATGTCCATATACTAAGGGCTAGCTACATGACAGACAACTAAAATATGTTCATATAAAGAGAGCTATCTACATGGTTGGGTAGTGCAGCATTTCCATATACAGGGTTCTAGATACATGGCAGATATGATCAACGTGTCCATATAGTGAGACCTAGCTATATGTCAGAGTAGTTCAACGTTTCCATATATAGAGTTCAAGCTACATGGCAGATGAGTCCAAAGTATTCATATATTGAGAGCTAGCTACAAGGCAGAGTAGTGCAACATGTCCATATACAGGGTACTAGCTACATGGCAGATGAATCCTACATTACCATATACTGAGTGCTAGCTACATGGCAGACAAGTCCAATTTGTTCATATACAGAGAGCTAGCTACATGTCAGATCAGACTAAAATATCCATTCACATAGAGCTAGTGACATGTCAGAAGAGTCCAAAGTGTTCATATACAGAGAGTTAGCTACATGGCAGAGTAGTGCATCATTTAAACATACACAGTTCAAGCTACATGGCAGATGTGTCCAATGTGTTCATATACTGAGAACTAGCTACATGGCTGAGCAGTCCATCTTGTCCATATAAACAGTACTAGCTATATGGCAGATGTGTCCATCGTGTCCATATATTGAGAGCTACCTATATGGCAGATCTGTCAAAAATATCCATGCACAGAGAGCTAGCTACACTGCAGACATGTCCAAAATGTCCATATACAGAGAGCTAGCTATATGCAGGGTAGTGCAACATTTCCGTATACAGAGTTCCAACTATAAGGCAGCTGAGTCCAACTTGTCTATATACAGAGAGCTAGCTACATGGCGGAGTAATGCAACATTTCCATATACAGAGTTCAAGCTACATGGCAAATGTGTCCAACGTGTACATATCCTGAGAACTAGCTACATGGCATATCAGTCCAAAATATCCATATACAAAGAGCAATCTACATGGCAGAGTAGTGCATCATTTCCATATACAGAGTTCAAGCTACATGTCAGATGAGTCCAAAATGTTCATATACTGAGAGCTAGCTACATGGCAGAGTAATCCAACATGTCCTTATAAAGAGTACAAGCTACCTGGCTAACGAGTCCAACACATCTATATATTGAGAGCTAGCTATATGAGGGTAGTGTAACATTTATATGTACAGAGTTCTAGCTACAAGGCAGATGAGTCCAACTTGTCTATATGTAGAGAGCTAGCTACATGGCAGAGTAATCCAACATTTCCATATACAGAGTTCTAGTTACATGGTAGAGTAGTCCAACATGTCCATATAAAAAGTACTAGAAACCTGTCTAATGAGTCCAAAATGTCCATATATTGAAAGCTAGCTACAAGGCAGACAAGTTCAAAATATCCAAATACAGAGAGCTACTTACTTGGCAAATCAGTCCATCATATCCATGTACATGGCAGACTAGTCCAAAATGTCCATATACAGAGAGCTAGCTAACTGGCAGGGTAGTGCAACATTTCCATATTCAGTCTATCTACAAGGCCCATGAGTCCAAGTTGTCTCTATACAGAGAGCTAGATATGTGGCAAGGTAGTGCAGCATTTCCATATACAGAGTACTAGCTACATGGCAGATGAGACCAACATGACCATATATTGAGAAATAACTACATGTCAGATAAGTCCAAAATATCCATTCATAGAGAGCTAGCTACATGTCAGACGTGTCCAAAATGTCCATATGCAGAGAGCTAGCTATATGCAGGGTAGTGCAACATTTCCATATATAGAGTTCGTGATAAATGTCGGATGAGTCCAACATGTCCATATACTGAGAGCTAGCTACATGGTAGACAAGTCCAATATGTTCATATACAGAGAGCTACCTACTTGGCAGATCACTGCAACATATCCAGGAACAGAGAGCTAGTTACATGGCAGACAAATCAAAAATTTGCATATACAGAGAGCTAGCTATATTGCAGGGTAGTGCAACATATCCATATACAGAGATCTAGGTACACGGTAGACTAGTCCACTATGTTCATATAGGAGAGCTACCTACTTGGCAGAAAAGTGCAACATATCCATGTACAGAAACCTGGCTACATGGCAGATGAGCCCTAAATGTCCATATACAGAGAGCTAGCTACATGGCAGAGTAGTCCAACATGTCCATATACAGGGTACTAGCTACATGGCAGATGAGTCTAACATGTCCATATACTGAGAACTACCTACATGGCAGACAAATCCAATATGTTCATATACAGAGAACTACCTATTTAGCAGATCATTCCAACATATCCATATACAGAGAGTTAGCTACATGGCAGACGAGTCCAAAATGTCCATATACAGAGAGATAGCTACAAGGCAGTGTATTGCCACTTTCCATAAACACAGTACTAGTTACATGGCAGATGTGTCCAAATGTCCATATACTCAGAGCTAGTTACATGGCAGAGTAGTGCAACATTTCCTTATACAGAGATCTAGCTACATGGCAGATGTATCAAATGTGTTAATATACACGGTACTAGCTACATGGCAGATGAGTCCAACATGTCCATATACTGAGAGCTAGCTTCATGGCAGACAATTCGAATATGTTCATATACAGAAAGCCAGCTACATGGCAGATGAGTCCAAAATATCCATTCATAGAGAGCTAGTGACATGTCAGACGAGTCCAAAATGAGCTAGGGACATGGCATGGTAGTGGTAGGTACATGGCAGGGTAGTGCAACATATCCATATACAGAGATCTAGGTACATGGCAGATGTGTCCAATGTGTCCATATAATGAGAGCTAGCTACCTGGCAGAGTAGTCCATCATGTCCATATTCAGGGTTCTAGATATATGGCAGATATGTCCAACTTGTACATGTAATGAGAGCCAACAGCATGGCAGACAAGCCCAATATGTTCATATACAGAGAGTTACCTACTTGGCAGATATGTCCAATATATCCATGTACAGATAGCTAGCTACATGGCAGTCGAGTCCAAAATGTCCATATACAGCGAGCTAGCTAAATGGCAGGGTAGTCCAACATTTCCATATACAGTGTTCTAGCTACAAGACATATGACTCCAAGTTGTCTATATACAGAGAGCTACCTTCATGGCAGAATAGTGCAACATTTCCATATGCAGAGATCTAGCTACATGGCAGATGTGTACAGTGTGTCCGTATACTTAGACATAGTTACATGGTATTCAAGTGCAAAATGTTCATGTGCAGAAAGCTACCTACTTGGCAGATCTATCCAACATATCCATGTACAGAGAGCTAGCTACAGGGCAGACAAATCCAAATGTCCATATACAGAGAGCTAGCTACATGGCAGGGTATTCCCACTTTTTCATAAACAGGGTACTAGCTACATGACATATGTGTCCAATATGTCCATATACTGAGAGCTAGTTACATGGCAGAGTAGTGCAACATTTCCATATACAGAGATTAGCTACATGGCAGATGTGTGGAATGTGTTAATTTAGTGAGAGCCACCTACATGGCAAACAAGTCCAATATGTTCATATACAGAGAGCTACCTAATTGGCTGATCAGTCCATCATATCCATGGACAGAGAACTAGTTACATGGCATATGAGTCCAAAATGTCCATATACAAATAGTTAGCTGCATGGCAGGTGGTGCAACATTTCAATATACAGAGTTCTAGCTACAAGGCACATGAGTCCAACTTGTTTATATACAGAGAGCTAGCTATATGGCAGAGCTGTGCAACATATCCATATACAGAGATCTATGTACATGGCAAATGTGTCCAACATGTCCATATACTGAGAGCTAGCTACAACGTAGAATAGTCCATCATGTCCATATACATGGTACTAGATACATGGCAGATGAATCCAACATGTCCATATACTGAGAGCTAGCTACATGGCTGACAAGTAAAATAAGTTCATATACAGAGAGCTAGCTACAAGTCAGATCAGTCCAAAAAATGTATTCACAGAGAGCTAGTGACATGTCAGACGAGTCCAAAATTACCAAATACAGAGAGCTAGCTATATGGCCGAGTAGTGCAATATTTCTATATACAGAGTTCTAGCTACAAGTAAGATAAGTCCAATTTGTCTATATACCGAGACTTAGCTACATGGCAGAGTATTGCAACAGTTCCATATACAGTGTTCTAGCTACATGCCAGATATGTCCATCATGTCCATTTATTGAAAGGTAGCTACATGGCCTAGTAGTCCAACATGTCCATGTTCAGGCTACTAGCTACATGGCAGATGTGTCAATGTGTCCATATACTGCGAGGTAGCTACATGGCAGATGAGTCCATAATGTGAATATTTAGAGAGCTAAGTACAAGGTAGATGAGTCCAACTTGTCTATATACAGAGAGCTAGCTACATGGCAGGGTAGTGCAACATTTCCATATACAGAGTTCTAGGTACAAGGGAGATGAGTCCAACTTGTCTATATACAGAGATCAAACTATATGGCACAGTACTCCAACATGTCCATATTCAGAGTTCTAGCTACAAGGCAGATGTGTCCAACGTGTCCATATACTGAGAGCTGGCTCCAAGGCAGACAAGTCCTATATGTTCATATATAGAGAGCAACCTACTTATTAGATCAGTCCAACGTATCCATGTACAGAGAGCTAGCATAATGGCAGACAAGTCCAAAATGTCCATATACAGAGATCTAGTTACATGGCAGAGTGGTCCAACATTTCCATATACAGAGTTCTAGCTACATGACAGATGTGTCCTATGTATCTGATACTGAGAGCTAGCTATATGGCAGACAAGTCCAATATGTTCATATACAGAGAGCAACCTACTTGGCAGATCAGTCTAACACATCTATGCATAGATAGCTAGATACATTGCAGACGAGTCCAAATGTCCATATACAGAGAGCTAGCTACATGGCAGAGTAGTCCAACATGTCCATATTCAGGGTAGTAGCTACTTGGCAGATGTGTCCAACATGTCCATATACTTAGAGCCCCCAACAAGGCAGACAAGACTTTTATGTTGATATACAGAGAGCTATCTACTTGGCAGATCAGTCCAACATATCCATGTACAGAGAGCTAGCTACATGGCAGACGAGTCCAAAATGTCCATATACGGAGAGTTAGCTACATGGCAGATGAGTCTAGCATGTGTATATTGAGAGGGCTAGCTACAAGGCAGATGAGTCCAACATGTCTATATACAGAAAGCTAGGTACTTGGAAGGGTAGTGCAACATTTCCCTCTACAGAGTTCTAGCTAAAAGGCAGATAAGTCCAGCTTGTCTATATACAGAGAGCAAGTTACTTGGCAAGGTAGTGCAACATTTCCATATAGAGTTCTAGCTACATAGCAGATGTGTCAAATGTGTCCATCTATTGAGAGGAAGCTACGTGGCAGCGTAGTCCAACATGTCCCTATTCAGTGTTCAAACTACATGGCAGATATGTACAAACTGTGCATATACTGAGAGCCACCTACATGGCAGACCAGTCCAATGTGTTCATATGCAGAAAGCTACCTATTTGGCAGATCAGTACAACATATCCATGTACAGAGAGCTAGTTACATGGAAGATGATTCCAAAATGTCCATATACAGAGAGTTAGCTCCATGGCAGGGTAGTGCAACACTCCCATATACTGAGTTCTAGCTACATGGCAGATGTGTTCAACGTGTCCATATACGGAGAGTTAGCTACATGGCAGATGAGTCCAGCATGTGTATATTGAGAGGGCTAGCTACAAGGTAGATGAGTTCAACATGTCTATGTACAGAAAGCTAGGTACATGGCAGGGTAGTGCAACATTTCCCTATACAGAGTTCTAGCTACAAGGCAGATGAGTCCAGCTTATCTATATACAGAGGGCAAGCTACATGGCAAGGTAGTGCAACATTTCCATATACAGAGTTCTAGCTACATAGCAGATGTGTCAATCATGTCTATCTATTGAGAGCTAACTACATGGCAGCGTAGTCACACATGTCCATATTCAGGTTTCTAGCTACATGGCAGATATGTCCAACCTGTCCATATACTGAGAGCCACCTACATGGCATACCAGTCCAATGTGTTCATATACAGAAAGCTACCTACTTGGCAGATCAGTTCAACATATCCATGTACAGTGAACTAGCTACATGGCAGGGTAGTACAACATTTTCATATACAGAGTTCTATCTACATGGCAGATGTGTCAAAGGTGTTAATATACAGAGAGCAACCTACATGGCAGACAGTTCCTATATGTTCATATACAGAGAGCTAACTACTTGGAATATCAGTCCAACATAGCCATATAAAGAGAACTAGCTACATGACAGGTGAGTCCAAAATGTCCATATACAGAGAGGTAGCTACATGAAAGAATAGTGCAACATTTCCATATACTGAGTTCGAGCCAAATTGCAAGATGTGTCCATATACTGAGAGCTAGCAACCAAAATGCAGAGTACTTCAACATGTCCTTATTCAGGGTAGTAGCTACATGGCAGATGTGTCCAACGTGTCCATATACAGAGAGCTAACTACATGGCAGACAAGTCCTATATGTTCATATAGAGAGAGCTACCAACTTGAAAGATCAGTCCAACATATCCATGTACAGAGAGCTAGTTACATGGCAGGGTAGTGCAACATTTCCATATACAGATTTCTAGCTACAAGGCAGGTGAATCCAACCTGTCTATATATGGTGATCTAACTACCTGGCAGGGTAGTGCAACATTTCCATGTACAGAGAGCTAGCGTCAAGGCAGACGAGTCCTAAATGTCCATATAAAGAGAGCTAGCTACATGGCAGATGAGTTCAACATATCCATGTACAGAGAGCTAGTTACTTGGCAGACTAGTCAAAAAGGTCCATATACTGACGGCTAGCTACATGGCTACAAGTCCAATATGTTCATATAAAAAGGGCTAACTTCTTGGCAGATCAGTCCAACGTATCCATGTACAGAGAGCTAGGACATGGCAGACGAGTCCAAAATGTCAATATACAGAGCGCTAACTACATGCCAGAGTATTGGAACATTTCCATATACAGAGTTCTAGGTACAAGGCAGATGAGTCCAACCTGTCTATATATAGAGATCTAACTACCTGGCAGGGTAGTGCAATATTTCCATGCACAGAGTTCTAGTTACATGGCAGATGTGCCCAACGTGTCTATATACTGAGAGCTAGCTTCGTGGCAGAGTAGTACAACATGTCCAGATTCAGGGTAGTAGCTACATGTCACATTTGTTCAACCTGTCCATATACTGAGATCCACTTACAGGACAGACAAGTCCCATATGTTCATATACAGTGTGCTACCTACTTGGCAGATCATACAACATATCCATGTACAGAGAGCTAGTGATATATCAGACATGTCCAAAGTGTCCATATACAAAGATCTAGCTACATATCAGGGAAGTGAAACATTTCCTTATAATCAGTTCTAGGTACAAGTCAGATGAATCCAACTTGTCTACACACAGAGAGCTAGCTTCATGACAGATTAGTGCAACATTTCCATAAACAGAGTTCTAAGTACATGGCATATGTGTCCAACGTGTCCATATACTGAGAGATAGCTACATGGCAGACAAGTCCAATATGGTAATATCCAGAGGGCTACCTACTTGTCAAATCAGTGTTACATATCCATGTACAGAGAGCTACCTACGTGTCAGATGAGACCAAAATGTCCATATACAGAGAACTAGCTACATGACACGGTAGTGGAACATTTCCATATACAGAGTTTTAGCTACATAGCAGATGTGTCAAACGTGTCCATTTATTGAGAGCTAGCTACATGGCAGCGTAGTCCAAAATGTCCATATTCAGGTTTCTAGCTACATGGCAGATATGTCCAACCTGTCCATATACTGAGTGCTGGCATTATGGCATACAAGTCCAATATGTTCATATAGAGAGAGCTACCTACTTGGCTTATAAGTACAACATGTCCATGTACAGAGAGCTGGCTACATGGCAGACAATTCCAAAATGTCTATATACAGAGAGCTAACTACATGGCAGGGTTGTATAACATTACCATATACTGAGTTCTAGCTTTATGACAGATGAGTCAAAGGTGTTCATATACAGAGAGTTACCTACATGGCAGACCATTACTATATAATCATATACAGAGAGCTACCTACTTGGAAGATCAGTCCAACGTATTCATGTACAGAGAGCTGGCTACATGACAGATGAGTCAAAAATGTCCATATACTGAGAGGTAGCTACATGAAAGTGTAGTGCAACATTTCCATATACTGAGTTTGAGCTACATGGCAGATGTGTCAATTTTTGTATCCACATAACGAGAGCTAGCTACATGGCAGCATAGTCCATATTCAGGGCTCTAGCTACATGGCAGATATGACCAAGCTGTCCATATACTGACAACCACCTAATTGGCAGACAAGTCTAATATGTTCATATACAGAGAGCTACCTACTTGGCAGATCAGTTCAACATATCCATGTAAAGAGAGCTAGTTATATGGCAGATGAGTCCAGAATGTCCATATAGACAGATCTAGCCACATGGCAGGGTAGTGCAACATTTACATATACTGAGTTCTATTTACATGGCAGATTTGTCAAAGGTGTTCATATACAGAGAGCTAACTACATGGCAGACAAGTTCTATATGTTCTTATGAAAAGAAATACCTACTTGAAAAATTAATCCAACATATCCATGTAAAGAAACCTAGCTACATGACAGACGAGTCCAAAATATCCATAGAGAGAGAGGTAGCTACATGAAAGAGTACTGCTACATTTCCATATACTGAGTTCGAGCTACATGGCAGATGTGTCCAACGTGTCCGTATACTGAGAGCTAACTACCAAAATGCATAGTAGTCCAACATGTCCGTAATCTTTGTGGTACCTACATGGCAGACAAGTCCTATATATTCATATACAGAGAGCTACCTACTTAACAGATCAGTCCAACATATCCATGTACAGAGAGCTAGCTACATGGCCAATGAGTCCAAAATGTCCATATACAGAGAGTTAGCTACATTGCAGGCTAGTGAAACATTTCCATATACAGAGTTCGAGGTATATGGCAGATGTTTCCAACGTGTCCATATACTGAGAGGTAGCTTCATGGCAGATGAGTCCAGCATATGTATATCTAGAGGGCTAGCTACAAGGCAGATGAGTCCAACATGTCTATGTATAGAGACCTAGGTACATGGCAGGGTAGTGCAACATTTCCCTATACAGAGTTCTAGCTACAAGGTAGATGAGTCCAACTTGTCCATATACAGAGAGCTAGCTACATGGCATTGTAGTGCAACATTTCAATATGCAGAGTTCTAGCTACATGGAAGATGTGTCCAATGTGTCCATATAGTGAGAGCTATCTACATGGCAGACAAGTCCAATATGTTCATATATAGAGAGCTACCTACTTAAAGATCAGTCCAACATATCCATGTACAGAGAGATAGCTACATGGCAGACGAGTCCAAAAAGTCCATATAAGGAGAGCTAGCTACATGGCAGATGAGTTCAACATATCCATGTAGAGAGCTAGTTACATGGCAGGGTAGTGCAACATTTCCATATACAGATTTCTAGCTACAAGGCAGGTGAGTCCAACCTGTCTATATATGGTGATCTAACTACCTGGCAGGGTAGTGCAACATTTCCATGTACAGAGAGCTAGCGTCATGGCAGACGAGTCCTAAATGTCCATATAAAGAGAGCTAGCTACATGGCAGATGAGTTCAACATATCCATGTACAGAGAGCCAGTTACTTGGCAGACTAGTCAAAAAGGTCCATATACTGACAGCTAGCTACATGGCAGACAAGTCCAATATGTTCATATACAAAGGGCTAACTACTTGGCAGATCTGTCCAAAATATCCTTGTACAGAGAGCTAGGACATGGCAGACGAGTCTAAAATGTCAATATACAGAGCGCTAACTACATGGCAGGGTATTGGATCATTTCCATATACAGAGTTCTAGGTACAAGGCAGATGAGTCCAACCTGTCTATATATAGAGATCTAACTACATGGCAGGGTAGTGCAATATTTCCATGCACAGGGTTCTAGTTACATGGCAGATATGTCCAACGTGTCTATATACTGAGAGCTAGCTACATGGCAGAAGATTCCAAAATGAGTTGTGTAACATTTCCATATACTGAGTTCTAGCTATATGGCAGATGAGTCAAAGGTGTTCATATACATAGAGTTACCTACATGGCAGACCATTCCTATATAGTCATATACAGAGAACTACGTACTTGGAAGATTAGTCCAATGTATCCATGTACAGAGAGCTGGCTATATGACAGAGGAGTCAAAAATGTCCATATACAGACAGGTAGCTACATGGAAGAGTAGTGCAACATTTCCATATACTGAGTTCGAGCTACATGGCAGATGTGTCAATTTTTGTGTCCACATACTGAGAGCGAGCTACATGGCCGAGTAGTCCAACATGACCATATTTAGGATAGTAGCTACATGGTAGATATGTCCAGCGTGTCCATAAACTGAGAGTTAGCTACATGGTGGATGAGTCCAGCATGTGTATATTTAGAGGGTAGCTACAAGGCAGATGAGTCCAACCTGTCTATATTCAGAGAGCTAGGTACATGGCAGGGTAGTGCAACATGGAAGAAAAGTCCAATATGTTCATATATAGAGAGCTACCTACATGAAAAATCAGACAAACATATTCATGTACAGAGAGCTAGCGTCATGGCAGATGAGTCCAAAATGGCCGTAAAAAGAGAGCTAGCTATATGAGAGGGGAGTCCAACATTTCCTTATAGAGAGTTCTAGCTACAGGACAGATAAGTACAGATAGTCTATATACAGGGAGAAAGATACATGGCAGAGTAGTGCAACATTTCCATATACAGAGTTCTAGGTACATGGCAGATCTGTCCAACGTGTCCATACACGGAGAGCTAGCTACATGGCAGAGCAGTCCAACATGTCCATATAGAGAGAGCTAACAACTTAGCAGATGAGTTCAACATATCCATATACAGAAAGCTAGCTACACTGCAGACAATTCTAAAATGCCCATATACAGAAAGCTAGCCACATGGCAGGGTAGTGCAACATTTCCATATACAGATTTCTAGCTGCAAGGCAGATGAGTCCAACCTGTCTATATATAGAGATCTAACTACCTGGCAATGTAGTGCAACATTTCCATATACAGAGTTCTAGCTACATGGCAGATGTGTTGAACGTGTCCATATACTGAGAACTAGTTACATGGCAGAAAAATCCAATATGATTATATACAAAGAGCCACCTACTTGTCAGATCAGTCCAAAATATCCATGTACAGAGAGCTAGCTACATGGCAGACGAGTCCAAAATGTCCATATACAGAGAGCTAGCCACAGGGCAGGGTAGTGCAACATTTCCATATACAGAGTTCTAGCTACATGGCAGATGAGTTCAACTTGTCTATGTACAGAGAGCTA
>NW_006408951.1:685058-694888 GCF_000296735.1 Chrysochloris asiatica
TAGCCACAGGGCAGGGTAGTGCAACATTTCCATATACAGAGTTCTAGCTACATGGCAGATGAGTTCAACTTGTCTATGTACAGAGAGCTAGCTACATGACAGAGTAGGGCAACATTTCCATATACAGAGTTCTAGGTACATGGCTAATGTGTCCATCGTGTCCATACACTGAGAGCCAGCTACATGGCAGAGCAGTACGACTTGTCCATATACAGGGTACTAGCTACATGGCAAATGAGTCCAACATGTCCATATACAGAGAGCTACCTACTTCGCAGATCAGTTTAACATATCCATGTACATGGCAGATGAGACCAAATGTACATATATAGAGAGATAGCTAAATGGGAGAGTAGTCCAACATGTCCATATTCAGAAGAGTAGCTACAGATAGATGTGTCCAACGTGTCCATATACTGTGAGCCCCCAACAGGGCAGACAAGTCTTTCATGTTCATATACAGAGAGCTACCTATTTGATAGATCAGTCCAACATATCCATGTACAGAGAGCAAGCTACATGGCAGACGAGTCCAAAATGTCCATATACAGAGAACTAGCTCCATGGCAGGCTAGTGGAACATATCCATATACAGTGTTCTAGGTATATGCAGATGTATCCAATGTGTCCATATTCTGAGATCCACTTACAGGGCAGACAAGTCCTATATGTTCATATACAGAGTGCTACCTACTTGCAGGTCAGTACAACATATCCACATACAGAGAGCTAGCTATATGGCAGACGTGTCCAAATCGTCCATATACACAGATATAGCTACCTGGCAGGGTAGTGAAACCTTTCCATATAATGAGTTCTAGGTACAAGGCAGATGAGTCCAACTTGTCTATGTACAGAGAGCTAGCTTCATGACAGATTATTGCAACATTTCCATATACAGAGCTCTAGGTACATGGCAGATGTGTCCAACATGTCCATATACTGACAGCTAGCTACATGGCAGATGTGTCCAACGTGTGCATATACTGAGAGCTAGCTACATGGCAGACAAGTCCAATATGGTCATATACAGAGGGCTACCTAATTGGCAGATCAGTGTCACATATCCATGTACAGAGAGCTACCTCCATGGCAGACGAGTTCAAAATGCCCATATACAGAGAACTAGCTACATAACAGGGTAGAGGAACATTTCCATACACAGAGTTCTAGTTACAAGGCAGAAGGAGTCCAACATGTCTACATGACAGAGTAGTGAAACATTTCCATATACAGAGTTCTAGGTACATGGCAGATGTTTCCCACGTGTCCATACACTGAGAGCTAGCTACATGGCAGAGCAGTTCAAATTGTCCATATACAGGATGCTAGCTACAAGGCAGATGAGCCCAACAAGTCCATGTACTGAGAGCTAGCTACATCGCAGATAAGTCCAATATGTTCATATACAGAGAGCTAACTACTTTGCAGATCAGTGTAACATATCCATGTACAGAGAGCTAGCTACATGGCAGATGAGTCCCATTGTCCATATACAGAGAGCTAGCTACATGGCACAGTAATTCAACATGAACATATTCAAGGTAGCAGCTACATTGTAGATGTGACCAACATGTCCATATACTGAGAGCCACCAACAGGACAGACAAGACTTTTATGTTCATATACAGAGACCTACCTACTTTGCAGTTCAATCCAACATATCTATGTACAGAGAGCTAGCTACATGGCAGATGAGTCCAAAATGTCCATATACAGAGATCTAGCTACATGGCAGGCTAGTGTAACATTTCCATATACAGAGTTCTAGGTATATGGCAGATGTGTCCAACGTGTCCATATACTGAGAGTTAGCTATATGGCAGATGAGTGCAGCATGTGTATATTTAGAGGGCTAGCTACAAGGCAGATAAATACAACATGTCTATATACAGAGAGCTAGGTACATAGCAGGGTAGTCCAACATTTCCCTATACTGAGTTGTAGCTCCAAGGCAGATGAGTCCAGCTTGTCTATATACAGAGAGCTAGCTACATGGCTGGGTAGTGCAACATTTCCATATACAGAGTTCTAGCCAAATGGCAGAAATGTCCAACGAGTCCATACAATGTGAGCTAGCTACATGGCAGACAAGTCCAATATGTTCATATACCAAGAGCTACATGCTTGTCTGATCAGTCTAACATACCCATGCAGACGAGTCCTAAATGTCCATACAAAGAGAGTTGGCCACATGGCAGAGTAGTGTGACATTTCCTTAT
Source organism: Chrysochloris asiatica (assembly GCF_000296735.1). Classification (NCBI taxonomy): domain Eukaryota; kingdom Metazoa; phylum Chordata; class Mammalia; order Afrosoricida; family Chrysochloridae; genus Chrysochloris; species Chrysochloris asiatica. The sequence continues at coordinate 687,281 of NW_006408951.1, forward strand.
ACAGAGTTCTAGGTACAAGGTAGATGACTCCAACTTGTCTATATACAGAGAGCAAGCTACATGGAAGAGTAGTGCAACATTTCCATATACAGAGTTCTAGGTACTTGGCAGATGTGTCCAACGTGTCCATACACTGAGAGCTAGCTACATGGCAGAGCCGTCCAACATGTCCAAAAACAGGGTACTAGCTACATGGCAGATGAGTCCAACATGTGCATATACTGAGAGCTACCTACATGGTAGACAAGTACAATAGGTTCATATACAGAGAGCTACATACTTGTCAGATCAGTCCAACATATCCATGTACAAAGAGCTAGCAACATGGCAGACTAGTCCAAAATGTCCATATACAGAGAGCTAGCCAAATGGCATAAAGTGCAACATTTCCATATACAGATTTCTAGCTTCAAGCCAGAGGAGTCCAACATATTCATACAGAGGGAGCTGTCTACAAGGCTGATGAGTCCAACATGTCGATATACAGAGAGCTAGCTACATGGAAGTCAAGTCCAATATGTTCATATACAGAGAGCTACCCACATATCAGGTCAGTTCAATATATCCATGCACAAATAGCTAGATATATGGCAGACGAGTCAAAAAAGTCCATATACAGGGAGCTAGCTACATGGCAGAGTAGTACATCATTTCCTTATACAGAGTAGTAGCTACATGGCAGATGAGTCCAACATGTCCATATACTGAGAGGTAGCTACATGGCAGATCAGTCCTACATGTATATATGTAGAGGACTAGCTACAAGGCAGACGAGTCCAACATGTTTACACAGAGAGTGCTGGCTACATGTTTGAAGAGTCCAACATGTCCATATACACGGAGCTACCTACATGGAAGAGAAGTCCAATATATTCATGCACAGAGAGCTAGCTACTTGGCAGGTGATTCCAAAATGTCCATATACAGAGAGCTAGCTACATGACACGGTAGTACAACATTTCTATATACTGAGTTCTAGCTACATGGCAGATGTGTCAAAGGTGTTCATGTACAGAGAGCTACCTACATGGCAGACATGTTCTATATGTTCATATACAGAGAGCTTCCTACTTGGCATATCAGTCCAACAGATTCATGTACAGAGAGCTGGCTACTCGACAGACGAGTCCAAAATGTCCATATACAGAGGGGTAGCTATATGGCAGAGTAGTGCAATATTTCCATATATTGACTTCGAGCTGCATGGCAGATGTGTCCGAAATGTCCATATACAGAGAGCTAGCTACATGACAGGGTAGTAAAACATTTCTATATACTGAGTTCTAGCTACGTGGCAGATGTGTCAAAGTTGTTCATGTACAGAGAGCTACCTACATGGCAGACAAGTTCTATATGTTCATATACAGAGAGCTTCCTACTTGGCATATCAATCCAACAGATTCATGTACAGAGAGCTAGCTACATGACAGATGAGTCCAAAATGTCCATATACAGAGGGGTAGCTACATGACAGAGTAGTGCAATATTTCCATATATTGAGTTCGAGCTACATAGCAGATGTGTCCAACGTGTCCATAAACTGAGAGCTACGTACATGGCATAGTAGTCCAACATGTCCATATTCAGGGTAGTAGCCACATGGCAGATGTGTTCAATGTGTCCATATACTGAGAGCCACCTACATAGCAGACAAGTTCTATATGTTCATATACAGAGAACTACCTACTTGACAGATCATTCCAACCTATGCATGTACAGAGAGAAAGCTTCATGGCAGACGAGTCCAAAATATCCATATACAGAGAGCTAGCTTCATGGCAGGGTAGAGAAACATTTCCATATACAGAGTTCTAGGTATATGGCAGATGTGTCCAACATGTCCATATATTGAGAGTTACCTACATGGCAGATGACTCCAACTTGTGTATACATAGAGGACTATCTACAAGGAAGATGAGTCCAACATTTTCATACAGATAGAGCTGGCTACATGGCTGATGAGTCCATCATGTCCATATACACAGAGCTAGCTACATGACAGAGTAGTCCAACATATCCATATACAGTGTACTGTCGACATAGCAGATGAGTCCAACATGTCCATATACTGAGAGCTCGCTAAATGGAAGAGAAGTCCAACAGGCTATATACAGAATACTAGCTATATGGCAGATGGGTCCAACATGTCCATATACTGAGAGTGAGCTACATGGCAGACTAGTCCAATATGTGTACATATTGTGGAATAGCTGCTAGGCAGATGAGTCCATCATGTTCATACAGAGAGAGCTGGATACAAGGCTGATGAGTCCAACATGTCGATATACAGAGAGCTAGCTACATGTAAGACAAGTCCAGTAGGTTCATATACAGAGAGCTACCAACATGTCAGGTAAGTTCAATATATGTATGCACAGATAGCTAGATATATGGCAGACGAGTCAAAAAAGTCCATATACAGGGAGCTAGCTACATGGCAGAGTAGTGCATCATTTCCTTATACAGAGTACTAGCTACATGGCAGATGAGTCCAACATGTCCATATACTGGGAGGTAGCTACATGGCAGATCAGTCCTACATGTGTATATGTAGAGGACTAGCTACAAGGCAGACGAGTCCAACATGTTTATACAGAGAGCGCTGGCTACATGGTTGATGAGTCCAACATGTCCATATACAGAGAGCTAGCTACAGGGAAGACAAGCCCAGTAGGTTTATATACACGGATCTACCTACATGGTAGAACAGTTCAACATATCCATGCACAGAGAGCTAGCTACTTGGCAGAAGAGTCCAAAATGTCCATATACAGATAGCTATCTACATGGCAGAGTAGTACAACATTTCCATATACAGAGTTCTAGCTACATAGCAGATGAGACCAACCTGTCTATATATAGAGATCTAATTACCTGGCAGGGTAGTGCAACATTTACATATACAGAGTTCTAGTTACAAGGCAGATGTTTCCAATGTGTCCATATACTGAGAGCTAGCTACATGTCAGACAAGTCCAATATGTTCATATACTAAGAGTTACCTACTTGTCAGATCAGTCCAACATATCCATGTACAGAGAGCTAGCTACATGGCAGACAATTCCAAAATGTCCATATACAGAGAGCTAGTCACATGGCAGTGTAGTGCAACATTTCCATATAAAGAGTTCTAGCTACAAGGCAGATGAGTCCAACCTGTCTATTTACAGAGATCTAACTACTTGGCAGGGTCATGTAACATTTCCATATACAGAGTTCTAGCTACAAGGCAGATGAGAACAAATTGTCTATATACAGAGAGCTAGTTACATGGCAGAGTACTCCAACATATGTAGAGTTCTAGTTATATGGCAGATGTTTTCAACGTGTCCATATACTGAGAGCTAGCTACATGGCAGACAAGTCCAGTATGTTCATATACAGAGACCTAACTGCTTGGCAGATCACTCCAACATATCCATGTACAGAGAGCTAGCTATATGGCACATGAGTCCAAAGTGTCCATATACAGAGAGCTAGCTACATGCAGGGTAATCCAACATTTCCATATACAGAGTTCTAACTACAAGGCAGATGAGTCCAATTTGTCTATATACAGGGAGCTAGATACATGGCAGAGTAGTGCAACATTTCCAAATGCAGAGTTCTAGCTACAAGACAGATGAGTCCAACTTGTGTATATACAGAGAGCAAGCCACATGGAAGAGTAGTGCAACATTTCCATATACAGAGTTCTAGGTACATGGCAGATGTGTCCAACGTTTCCATACACTGAGAGCTAGCTACATGGCAGAGCAGTCCAACATGTCCATATACAGTGTACTAGGTAAATGTCAGATGAGTCCAATATGTCCATATGCTGAGAGCTAGCTACATGGCAGACAAGTACAATATGTTCACATACAGAAAGCTAACTACTTCGCAGATAAGTCCAACATATCCATGTACAGAGAGCTTGTTACATTACAGACGAATCCAAAATGTCCATATACAGAGAGCTAGCTACATGGCAGAGTAGTGAAAAATTTCCATATACAGAGTTCTAGCTACGTAGCAGATGTGTCCAACGTGTCCATATACTGAGAGCTAACTACATGGCAGAGTAGTCCAACATGTTCATATACAGAGTAATAGCTACATGGCAGATGAGTCATAAATGTCCATAACCTGAGATTTAGCTACATGGAAGATAAGTACAGCATGTGTATTTATAGAGGACTACCTACAGATGATGAGACAAACATGTTAATCCAGAGAGCTACCTGCATGGCAGATAAGCCCAATATATTCATATACAGAGAGTTACCTACATGGCAGAGTAGTGCAACATTTCCATATTCAGAGCTATATCTTCATGTCAGATGAGTCTCACATGGCCATATACTGGGAGCTAGATATATGGCAGAGTAGTTCAACATGTCCATATACAGAGTACTAACTACATGGTAGATGATTCCAACATGTCCACACACTGAGAGTTAGCTACATGGCAAATGATACCAACATGTGTAAATATAGGGGACTACCTATGAGGCAGATGAGTCCAACATGTTCATACAAATAGAGCTGGCTACATGGCTGATGAGTCCAAAATGTTCATACAGATAGAGCTGGCTACATGGCTGATGAGTCCAACATGTCCATATACAGAGAGATAGCTTCATGACAGACAAGTCCACTATGTTCATATACAGAGAGCTACCTACATGTCAGTTCTATCCAATATATCAATGCACAGATAGCTAGCTACATCGCAGATAAGTCAAAAAGTCCATATAGAGAGAGCCAGCTACATGGCATAGTAGTGCAACATTTCTATATAAAGAGTTTTAGCTACATATCAGATGAGTCCAACATGTCCATATACTGAAAGCAATCTTTCTGGGAGAATAGTACAACACGTCCATCTACAGAGTACTAGCTACATGACAGAAGAGTCCAACATGTCTAAATACAGAGAGTTAGTTACATGGCAGATGAGCCTATATATATATATAAAGAGATTTAGCTACATGTCAGATGAGTCCAACGTGTCCATATACTGAAAACAAGCTTTATGCAGAATAGTCCAATGTGTCCATACACAGAGAGCTAGCTACATGGCAGGGTAGTGCAACATTTCCATATACAGAGTTCTAACTACAAGGCAGAAGATTCCAACTTGTCTATATACAGAGAGCTAGCTACATAGCAGTGTAGTACAACATTTCCATATATAGAGGTCTAGCTACATGGCAGATGTGTGCAACATGTCTGTATACTGAGAGTTAGCTCCATGGCAGAGTAGTTCAACATGTCCATATATAGGGTACTAGCTATATGGAAGATGAATCCAACATGTCCATATACTGAGAGCTAGCTACATAGAAGACAAGTCCAATATGTTCATATAGAGAGAGCTAGCTACATGGCAGGGTAATGCAACATTTCCATACACAGAGATCTAACTACAAGGAAGATGAGTCCAACTTGTCTATATACAGAGAACTAGCTACATGGCAGGGTAGTGCAACATTTCCATATACAGAATTCTAGCTACATGGCAGATGATTCCAACATGTCCATATACTGAGAGATATCTACATTGCAGACAAGTTCAATATGTTCATATACAGAGAGCTAGCTACATGGCAGGGTAGTGCATCATTTCCATATACAGAGTTCAAGCATATGGTAGATGAGTCCAAAGTGTTCATATAACTAGAACTATCTACTTGGCTGAGTAGTCCATCATGTCCATATAAACAGTACTAACTATATGGCAGATGAGTCAAACATGTCCATATACTGAGAGCTAGCTACATGGCAGACGTGTCCAAAATGTCCATATACAGAGAGCTAGATACATGTCAGAGTAGTGCATCTTTTCCATATACAGAGTTAAAGGTATATGGCAGTTGAGTCCAAAGTGTTCATATATTGAGAGCTAGCCACATGGCAGAGTAGTCCAACATGTCCATATAAAGAGTTCTAGATACATGGCAGATGTGTCCAACGTGTCCATATACTGAGGGAAGCTATATGGCAGACAAGTCCAATATGTTCATATACAGAGAACTAGCTACATGGGGAGAGTAGTGAAACATTTCCATATAAAGAAGTCTAGCTACATGGCAGATGTATCCAAAGTGATCATATACTGAGAGCTAGCTACATATTAGAGTAGTCCAATATGTCCATATACAGGATACTAGCTACATGGCAGATGAGTCCAACATGCCCATATACTTAGAGCTAACTATATGGCAGACAAGTCCAACAGGTTCATGTACAGGGAACTTGCTACATGACAGGGTAGTGCAACATATCCATATACTAAGTTCAGGGTAGTGAAACATTTCCATATACAGAGTTCAAGCTACATGGCAGATGCGTTCAAAGTGTTCAAACACTGAGAGCTAGTACATGGCGAGTGGTCCTACATGTCCATATAAAGAGTACTAGAGACATGCCTAATGAGTCCAACATGTCCATATATTGAGAGCTAGCTACGGGGCGGACAAGTCCAATATGTTCATATACAGAGAGCTAACTACTTGGCAGATCAGTCCAACATATCCGTGTACAGAGAGCTAGGTATATGGAAGATGAGTCCAAAAGGTGTACAGAGATCTAGTTAAATGGCAGGGTAGTACTACATTTCCATATACAGAGTTCTAGCTAAAAGGCAGATGAGTCCAACTTGTCTATATACAGAGTGGCAGCTACGTGGCAGAGTAGTGCTACATTTCCATACACAGAGTACTAGCTACATCACAGAGGAGACCAAGATATCCATATACTGGGAGTTATCTACATGGCAGATGAGTTCAACATATGTATATTTAGAGGGCTAGCTACAAGGCAGATGAGTCCAACATGTCTATATACAGAATGCTGGCTACATGTCAAGTAGTGCAACATTTCCATATACAGAGATCTAGCCACATGGCAGATGATTCCAACATGTCCATATAATGAGGGCTAGCAAGATGGCAGACAAGAACAATATGTCCATATACAGAGAGGTAGATACATGGCAGGGTAGAGTAACATTTCCATATACAGAGTTTAGTTACATGGCAGATATGACCGACATGTCCATATAGTGATAGCTAACTACATGGCAGAGTAGTTTAACATGTCCATATACAGGGTACTAGCTACATGGCAGATGAGTCCAACATTTCCATATTCTGTAAGCTTTACACATGGAAGTGTAGTGCAACATGTCCATAAACATGTTAATAGCTACATGGCAGATCAGTCCAACATGTCCATAAACAGGGTACAAGCTACATAGTAGATGTGTAAAACGTGTGCATATACTGAGAGCTAAGTACATGGCAGAAAAGTCCAATATAGTCATATACAGAGAGATAGCTACATGGCAAAGTAGTGCATCATTTCCATATACAGAGTACAAGCTATATGGCAGATGAGTCCAAAGTGATCATATACTGAGAACTAGCTACATGGCTGAGTAGTCCATCATGTCCATATAAGCATTACTAGCTATGTAGCAGATGTGTCCAACATGGCCATATACTGAGAACTACCTACATGGCAGATCTGTCCAAAATATTCATGCACAGAGAGAAAGCTACATGGCAGATGTGTCCAAAATATCCATATACAGAGAGCTAGCTATATGCAGGGAAGTGCAAC
>NW_006408951.1:695943-698517 GCF_000296735.1 Chrysochloris asiatica
ATGTCAATATACATGTTACTAGCTACATGCCAGATCAGTCCAACAAATCCATGGACAGAGAGCTAGCCTCATGTCATTCGAGTCCAAAATGTCCATAAACAGAGAGGTAGCTACATGGCAGACTAGTGCATCATTTCAAAATACAGAGTTCTAGCTCCATGGCAGATGTGTCCAACATGTCCATATACTGAGAGCTGGCTACATGACAGAATAGTCCAACATTTCCATATACAGAGTACAAGCTGCATGGCAGATGAATCCAACAAGTCCATATACTGAGAGCTAGCAACATGAAAGACAAGTCCCATATGTTCATATACTGAAACCTAGCTACATAGAAGATCAGTCCAAAATATCCATTCACAGGACGATAGTGACATGTAAGACGAGTCCGAAATGTCCGTATATGGAAAGCTAGCTACATAGCAGAGTAGTGCATCTTTTCCATATACAGAGTACAAGCTACATGGCAGATGAGTACAACGTGTTCATACACTGACAACTAGCTACATGGCTGAGTAGTCCATCATGACCATATAAACATTTCTAGCTATATGGCAGATGTGTCCAACATGTCCATATACAGAGATCTAGCTATATGCAGGGTAGTGCAACATTTCCATATACAGAGGTCTAACTACAAGGCAGATTAGTCCAACTTGTCTATATAGAGAGAGCTAGATACATGGCAGAATAATAGAACATTTCCATAGACAGAGTCCGAGATACATGGCAGATGTTTCCAATGTGCCATTGTCCTTAGAGCTAGCTGTATGGCAGATCAGTCCAAAATATCCACACACAGAGAGCTAGTACGTAGCAGAGTATTCCAACATGTCCATATGAAGAGTACTATCCACCTGGCTAATGAGTCCAACATATCCATATATTGAGAGTTAGCTACATGGCAGACAAGTCCAATATGTTCATATACAGAGAGATACCTTCTTGGCAGATCAGTCCAAAATATCCATGTACAGAGAGCTCGCTACATTGTAGACAAATCCAAAAAGTTGATATACAGAGAGCTAGCTAAATGGCAAGGTAGTGCAACATTTCCATATACAGATTTCTAGCTACAAGGCATATGAGTTGAACTTGTCTATATGCAGAGAGATAGATACATGGCAGGATAGTGCAACATTTCCAAATACAGAGTACTAGCTACATGACAGATGAGACCAACATGTCCATATACTCAGAGCTACATACATGGCAGATCAGTCCAAAATATCCATGCACAGAGACCGAGCTCCATGGCAGACATGTCCGAAATATGCATATACAGAGTACTAGGTATATGCAGGGTAGTGCAACCTTTCCATATACAGAGTTCTTGATACATGGCGAATGAGTCCAACTTACACATACACTGAGAGCTAGCTACATGACAGACAAGTCCAATATGTCATATACAGAGAGCTACCTGCTTGGCAGATCAGTACAACATATCCTTGTACAGAGAGCTAGCTACATGGCAGAAAAATCCAAAATTTACATATACTGTGAACTAGCTATATTGCATGGTAGTGCAACATTTACATATACAGAGTCCTAGCTACAAGGCAGATGAGTCCAACTTGTATATATACAGAGAGCTAGCTACATGTAAAAGTAGTGCAACATTTCCATTTCCAGATTTCTAGGTACATGGCAGATGTGTCCAACGTGTCCATATAAGGAGAGCTAGCTACATGGCAGACAAGTCCAATATGTTCATATACAGAGAGTTACCAACTTAGCGGATCAGTCCAACATATCCATGTACATAGAGCTAACTACATGACAGAAGAGTCCAAAATGTCCATATACAGAGAGCTAGCTACATGGCATTATAGTCAACATTTCCATGGCAGAAGACTCCATTTTCTCCATATACAGAAAGCTAGTTACATGACAGGGTAGTGCAAAATTTCCACCTACAGTGTTCTAGCTACAAGGCAGATGAGTCCAATTTGTCCATATACATAGAGCTAGCTACTTGACAGAGTATTGCAACATTTCCATATACAGAGTTCGAGCTACATGCCAGATGTGTCCAACTTGTCCAAATACTGAGAGCTGGCTACATGGCAGACAAGTCCAATATGTTCATACACAGAGTGCTACCTACTTGGCAGATCAGTCCAACATATCCATGTACAGAGAGCTAGCTCCATGGCAGACGAGTCAAACATATCCATATACAGAGAGCTAGCTTCATGGCAGGGTAGTGCAACATTTCCATTTACCGAGTGTTCGCTACATTGCAGATGTGTCCAACGTGTCCATGTACTGAGAGCTACATACATGTTAGACAAGTCCAATATGTTCATATACTGAGAGCTACCTTCTTGGCAGATCACTCAAACATATCCTTGTATAGATAGCTAGCTACATAGCTTGTTGTTGTCGGTGCCATCGAGTTGGAACCGACTCATAGCGACCCCATGCACAGCAGAACGAAACAATGCTCGATCCTGGGCCAACCTCACCAACGCTGCCACCCCCGAGTCCATCAATGATGCCACCTGGCCGATCCATCTCGTTGGAGGTCTTCCTCTTTTTCTCTGACCCTCCACCCTACCCAGCATG
>NW_006408951.1:701452-708436 GCF_000296735.1 Chrysochloris asiatica
AGCTACCTACTTGGCAGATCAGTGCAACATATCCATGTACAGAGAGCTAGCTACATGGCAGACGAATCCAAAATTTACATATACTGTGAGCTAGCTACATGGCAGGGTAGTTCAACATTTCCATATGTAGGGTTCTAGCTACAATGCAGATGAGTCCAATTTGTCCAATATACAGAGATCTAACTACATGGGAGGGCAGTGCAACATTTCCATATACAGAGTTCTAGAAACATGGCAGATGTGTCCAACGTGTCCCTATACTTAGGGCTAGCTACATGTCACAGTAGTCCAATATGTCCATATTCAGGGTACTAGGTACATGGCAGATGTGTCCAATGTGTACATATACTGAGAGCCACCTACATGGCAGACAAGTCCAATATGTTCATATACAGCGATCTGGCTACATGGTAGGGTAGTGCAACATATCCATATACTGAGTTCTAGCTACAAGGCAGATGAGTCCAACTTGTCTATATACAGAGAGCTAGCTACATGGCAGGGTAGTGCAACATTTCCATATACAGAGTTCAAACTACATGGCAGATGAGTTCAAAGTGTTCATATACTGATAGATAGTACATGGCAGAGTAGTCCAACATGTCCATATAAAGAGTACTAGCGACCTGGCTAATGAGTCCAAATGTCCATATATTGAGAGCAAGCTGCATGACAGACAAGTCCAATATGATCATATACAGAGGGCTACCTACTTAGCAGATCAGTCCAACATATCTTTGTATAGAGAGCTAGCTACATGGAAGATGAGTCCAATAGGTCCATATACAAAGGCCTAGCTAAATGGCAGGGTAGTGCAACATATCAATATACAGAGTTCTAGGTACAAGGCAGATGAGTCCAACTTGCCTATATGCAGTGTGCTAACTACATTGCAGGGCAGTGCAACATTTCCATATGCAGAGTAATAGCTACATGGCAAATGAGACCAACATGTCCATATACTGAGAGTTAGCTACATGTCAAATGAGTCCAACATGTGTATATTTAAAGGGCTAGCTAAAAGACACGTGAGTCCAGCATGTGTATATACAGAAAGCTGGCTACATGGCAAGGAGTGCAACATTTCCATATACAGATGTCTAGCTTTATGGCAGATGATTCCATCATGACCATATACTGAGGGCTAGATACATGGCAGAGTAGTTCAACATGTCCATATACAGGGAACTAGCTACATGTCAGCTGAGTCCAACATGTCCATCTACTGAGAGCTATCTACATGGAAGAGTAGACCAACATGTCTATATTCATGTTATTAGCTACATGGCAGATCAGTCCAACATGTCCATATACAGGGTAGTAGCTATAAGGCAGAGAAGTCCAATATGTTTATAAACAGAGAGCTACCTAGTTGGCAGATCAGTCCAACATATTCATGTACAGAAAGCTAGCTACATGGCAGATGTGTCTAAGGTGTTCATATATTGAGAGCTAGCCACATGGCAGAGTAGTACAACACGTCCATATACAGGGTACAAGCTACATGGGAGATGAGACCAACATGTCCATATACTGAGAGTTAGCTACATGGCAGAGAACTCAAATATGTTCATATACAGAGACCTGATTACATGGCAGATCAGTTCAACATATCCATGTGCAGAGAGCTAGCTACATGTCAGTCGAGTAAAAAATGTCCATATACAGTGCGCTAGCTAAATGGCACGGTAGGGCAACATTTCCATATACAGAGTTGTAGCCACATGGCAGATGAGACAATCTTGTATATATACAGAGAGCTAGCTACATGGCAGGGTAGTGCAACATTTCCATATACAGAATACTAGCTACATGGCAGATGAGACAAACATATCCATATATTGAGAGCTACCTCCATGGCAGATAACTCCAAAATATCCATGCACAGAGAGCTAGCTCCATGACAGACATGTCTGAAATAAGCATATAGCGAGAGCTAGCTATATGCAGGGTAGTGAAACATTTCCATATAAAGAGTTCTTGATACATGGAGGATGAGTCCAACTTGTCAATATACTGAGAGCTAGCAACATGGAAGACAAGTCCAATATGTTCATATACAGAGAACTAACCTACTTGGCAGGTTAATCCAACATATCCATGTACAGAGAGCTAGCTATATGTGAGACGAGTCCAAAAATGTCCATATACTGAGAGTTAGCTATATTGCAGAGTAGTGCAACATTTCCATATACAGAGTTCTATCTAGAGGGCAGATGAATCCAACGTGTCTATATACAGAGAGCTAGCTACATGTAAGAGTAGTGCCACATTTTCATTTACAAAGTTCTAAGTACATGGCAAATGTGTCCAACGTGTCCGTGTACTGAGAGCTAGCTATATGATAGACAAGTCCAATATGTTCATATACAGAAAGCTACCTACTTTGCATATCAGTCCAACATGACTATGTATAGTGAGCTAGTGTTACATGGTAGAAGAGTCCAAAATGTCTATATACAGAGAGCTAGTTACATGGCAGGGTAGTCCAATGTTTCCATATACAGTGTTCTAGCTAAAAGGCATCTGACTCCAGCTTGTCTATATAAAGAGTGCTAAGTTCATGGCAGACGAGTCCAAAATGGCCATATTCAGAAAGCTAGCTACATGGGAGGGTAGTGTAACATTTCCATATACTGAGTTCTAGCTACAAGGCAGATGAGTCCAACTTGTCCATATACAGAGAACTAGCTACATGGCAGAATCGTGCAACATTTCCATATAAAGAATAATAGCTACCTGTCAGATGTGTCCAACTTGTCCAAATACTGAAAGATGGCGACATGGAAGACAAGTCCAATATATTCATATACTGAGAGCTACGTGCTTGGCAGATGAGTCCAACATATCCATGAACAGAAAGCTAGCTACATTGCAGACGAGTCCAAAATGTCCATATACTGAGAGCTAGCTACATGGCAGAGTAGTGCAACACTTCCATATACATAGTTCTAGCTACATGACAGATGTTTCCAACGTGTCCATATACTGAGAGCTAGCTACATGGCAGACATGTTCAATATGTTCATATACAGAGAGCTACCTACATGGAAGATCATTCCAACATATCCATGTACAGAGAACTAGCTACATGACAGACGAGTCCAGTGTAGTGCAAAATTTCTATATACAGAGTTCTAGCTACATGGCAGATATGACCAAAGTGTCCATATAGTGAAAGCTAGTACATGGCAGCGTAGTTACACATGTCCATATACAGGGTACTAGCTACATGGTAGATGAGTCCAACATGTCCATATACTGAGAGCTACCTACATGGAAGAGTAGACCAACATGTTCATATACATGTTACTAGTTACATGGCAGATCAGTCCAACGAGTCCATATACAGGGTACTAGCTACATAGCAGATGTGTCCAACATGTGCATATACTGAGAGCTAACTACATGGCAGACAATTCCAATATGTTCATATACAGAGAACAAGCTATATGGCAGATCAGTTCAACAAATCCATGTTCAGAGAGCTAGCTACATGTCAGATGAGTTCAAAATGTCCATATACAGAGAGCTAGCTACATGGCAGACTAGTGCATTATTTCCAAATACAGAGTTCTAGCTACATGGCAGATGTGTGCAACGTGTCCATATACTGAGAGCTAGCTACATGACAGAGAAGTCGAACATATCCATATACAGGGTACTAGCTACAAGGCAGATGAGTCCAACTTGTCTCTATGCGGAGAGCTAGCTACATGGCAGAGTAATGCAACATGTCCATGTACAGATAGCATGCTACATGGCAGACAAGTTCAAAATGTTCATATTCACAAAGCTATCTACATGGCAGAGTAGTGAAATATTTCCATATATAGAGTTCTAGCTACAAGGCAAATGAATCCAAATTGTCTATATACAGAGAGCTAGCTACATGGCAAATAGTGCAACATTTTCATATACAGGGTTCTAGCTACATGGCAGATGTGTCCTACGTGTCTAAATACTGAGAGTGAGCTATTTGGCAGGCAAGTCCAATATGTTCCTCTCCAGGGAACAACCTATTTGGCAGATCAGTCCAACATATTCATGCACAGAGAGCTAGATACATGTCAGACGAGAACAAAATATCCATACACAGAGAGCTAGCTACAGGGCAGAGTATTGTAGCATTTCCATATGCAGACTTCTAGATACATGGCAGATGTGTCCAAAATGTCCATACACAGAGATCTAGCTACAGGGCAGAGTATTGCAACATTTCCATATACAGACTTCTAGATACATGGCAGATGTGTCCAAAATGTCCATACACAGAGAGCTAGCTACATTGCAGAGCAGACAAACGAGTCCATATACAGGGTACTAGCTACATGGCAGATGAGTCCCACATGTCCAAATACTGAGAGCCAGCTACATGGCAGACAAGTCCAATATGTAAATATACCAAGAGCTACCAACTAAGCAGATGAGTTCAACATATCCATGTACAGAGAGCTAGCTATATGGCAGACGAGTCCAAAATATCCATATACAGAGAGCTAGCTACATGGGAGGGTAGTGCACCATTTCCATATACAGATTTCTAGCTACAAGGCAGATGAGTCCAACCTGTCTATATATAGAGATCTAACTACATGGCAGGGTAGAGCAACATTTCCATGTACAGAGTTCTAGCTACATGACAGATGTGTCCAATGTGTCCATATACTGAGAGCTAGCTACATAGCAGAGTAGTCCAGCATGTCCATATTCAGGAAACTAGCTACATGGCAGATGTGTCCCACTTGTCCATATACTGAGAGCTACTTATATGTTAAACATCTCCAATATGTTCATATAGAGAGAGCTAAATTCTTGACAGATCTGTACAACATATCCATGTACAGAGAGCTAACTACATGGCAGACGAATCCAAAATGTCTAGATACACACAGGTAGCTACATGGAAAGGTACTGAAACATTTCCATATACTGAGTTCTAACTACATGGCAGATGTGTCCAACTTGTCCATACATTGAGATCTAGCTACATGGCTGAGCAGTCCAAGAAGTCCATATTCAGGGTACTAGCTAAATGGCAGATGTGTCCAATTTGTCCATGTACTGAGAGCCACCTACATGGCAGACAAGTCCAATATGTTTATATGCAGAGAGCTACATACATGGCAGATCGGTACATGTCCATATAGAGAGAGCTAGCTACATGGTGGAAGAGTCCAAAATGTCCATAGACAGAGAGCTATGTAAATGGCAGGGTAGTGAAACATTTCCTTATAAAGAGTTCTAGCTACAAGGCAGATGAGTCCAACTTGTCTATATACAGAGAGCTAGCTACAATGCAGAGTAGTGCAACATTTCCATATACAGGATTCTAGGTACATGGTAGATGTGTCCAACATGTCCATACACTGAGAGCTAGCTACATGCCAGAGCAGTCCAAAGAGTCCATATACAGGGTAACAGCTAATTGGCAGATGAGATCAACATGTCCATATACAGAGAGCTACCTACTTCACAGATCAGTGTAACATATCCATGTACAGAGAGCTAGCTACATGGCACAGTAGTGCAACATGTCCATATTCAGGGTTGTAGCTACAGACAGATGTGTCCAACGTGTCCATATACTGAGAGCCACCAACAGGGCAGACAAGAATTTTATGTTCATATACAGAGAGCTACCTACTTGGCAGATCAGTCCAACATATCCATGTACAGAGAGCTAGCTACATGGCAGACAAGTCCAAAATGTCCATATATAGAGAGCTAGCTCCATGGCAGGCTAGTGAAAACATTTTCATATACAGAATTCTAGGTATATGGCAGATGTGTCCAACGTGTCCATATATAGAGGTCCAATTACAGGGCAGACAACACCTATATGTTCATATATAGAGTGCTACATACTTGGCAGATAAGTACAACATATCCACGTAGAAAAAGCTAGCTATATGGCAGACGTGTCCAAAGTGTCCATATACACAGATCTAGCTACATGGCAGGGTAAGGAAACCTTTCCATATAATGAGTTCTAGGTACAAGGCAGATGAGTCCAACTAGTCTATATACAGAGTGCTAGCTTCATGACAGATTAGTGCAACATTTCCATATACAGGGTTCTAGGTACATGTCAGATGTGTCCAACGTGGCCATATACTGAGAGCTAGCTACATGGCAGAGTAGCCCAACATGTCCATATACAGGTTAGTAGCTACATGGCAGATGTGTTCAATGTGTCCATATACTGAGAGCCGACTACAAGGCAGACAATTCCTATATGTTCATACACAGAGAGCTTCCTATTTGGCAGATCAGTCCAACATATCCATGTACAGAGAGCTAGATATATGGCAGACGTTTCCAAAGTGTCCATATAAGGAGAGCTAGCTACATGGCAGGGTAGTGCAACATTCCATATACAGAGTTCTACCTACATAGCAGATGTGTCCAACTTGTCCATACATTGAGACCTAGCTACATGGCTAAGCACTCCAACAAGTCCATATTCAGAGTACTAGCTAAATGGCAGATGTGTCCAACGTGTTCATGTACTGAGAGCCACCTACATGGCAGACACGTCGAATATGATCAAATGCAGAGAGCTAACTACATGGCAAATCAGTACAACATGTCCATATACAGAGAGTTAGCTACATGGCAGACGAGTCCAAATATCCATATACAGAAAGCTAGCTACATCGCAGAGTAGTCCAATATGTCCATATTCAGGGTAGTAGCTACAGACAGATGTGTCCATCGTGTCCATATGCTGAGAGCTAGCTACATGGCAGAATTGTCCAACGTGGCCATATACTGAGAGCTAGCTACATGGCAGACGAATCCAAATGTCCATATACAGACAGTTAGCTACATGGCAGAGTAGTCCAACATGTCCATATTCAGGGTAGTAGCTACAGACAGATGTGTCCAACGTGTCCATATGCTGAGAGCTAGCTACATGGCAGAATTGTCCAACGTGTCCATATACTGAGAGCTAGCTACATGGCAGACAAGTCCAATATG
>NW_006408951.1:709136-711047 GCF_000296735.1 Chrysochloris asiatica
CTAATTTGCAGATCAAACCAACATATCCACGTACAGAGAGCTAGCTACATGGCAGACGAGTCCAAAATGTCCATATACAGAGAACTAGCTTCATGGCAGGCTAGTGTAACATTTCCATATACAGAGTTCTAGGTATATGGCAGATGTGTCCAACGTGTCCATATACTGAGAGTTAGCCACATGGCAGATGAGTACAGGATGTGTATATTTAGAGGGCTAGCTACAAGACAGATGAGCACAACTTGTCTATATACAGAGAGCTAGGTACATGGCAGTGTAGTGCATCATTTCCATATACAGAGTTCTAGCCACATGGCAGAAATGTCCAACGTGTCCATAAACTGAGAGATCGCTACATGGCAGACAATTCCAATATGTCCATATACAGAGAGCTACATGCTTGTCTGATCAGTAACATATCCATGTATAGAGAGATAGCTACATGGCAGACACGTTCAAAATGTCCATACTAAAAGACTTGGCCACATGACAGGGTAGAGCAACATTTCCATACAAGGCAGATGGCTCCAACTTGTCTATATACAAAGAGCTAGCTACATGGAAGTGTAGTGCAACAGTTCCATATGCAGAGTTCTAGGTACATGGCAGATGTGTCCAATGTGTCTATACACTGAGAGCTAGCTACATGGAAGAGCAGTACAACATGTCCATATACAGTGTACTAGCTACAATGCAGGGTAGTGCAACATTTCCCTATAAAGAGTTCTAGCTACAAGGCTGATGAGTCTAGCTTTTCTATACACAAAGAGCTAGCTACATGGCAGGGTAGTGCAACATTTCCATATACAGAATTCTAGCTATAAGGCAGACAAATCCAATATGTTCATATATAGAGGCTACCTACTTGAAAGAACAGTCAAACATATCCATGTACAGAGAGCTTGCGTCATGGCAGACGAGTCCATATAAAGAGAGCTAGCTACATGTCAGGGTAGTCCAACATTTCCATATACAGAGTTCTAGCTACAAGGAATATGAGTCCAACTTGTCTCTATTCAGAGAGCTAGCTACATGGGTTCGTAGTGCAACATTTCCAGATACAGAGTTCTAGCTACATGGCAGATGTGTCCAACGTGTCCATATACTAAGAGATAGCTACATGGCAGACAAGTCCAGTATATTAATATACAGAGAGCTAACTACTTTGCAGATCAGTCCAACATATCCATGTACAGCGAGCTAGCTATATTACAGAAGAGTCCAAAGTGTTCACATACAGGGAGCTAGCTACATGGCAGGGTAGTTCAACATTTCCATATACATAGTTCCAGGTACAAGCAGATGAGTCCAACTTGTCTATGTACAGAGAGCTACCTACATGACAGAGTAGTGCAACATTTCCAAATACAGAGTCGAAGTTACATGGCAGATGTTTCCAATGTGTCCATACACTGAGAGCTAGCTACATGCTAGAGCAGTCCGACTTGTCCATATACAGGGTACTATCTACATACCAGATGAGTACAACATGTCCATATGATGAGAGTTATCTATATCGCAGACAAGTCCAATATATTCATGTACAGAGAGCTAGCTACATGGCAGACATGTACAAATGTACCTATAGAGAGCTAGCTACATAGCAGAGTAGTCCAACATGCCCATACTCAGGGTAGTAGCTACATAGCAGATGTGTCCAACGTGTCCATATACTGAGAGCCACCAACAGGGCAGACAAGTCTTTTATGTTCTGCCAAGTATGTAGCTCTCTGTATATGAACATATTGGACTTCTCTGCCATGCAGCTAGCTCTCATTATATGGACACTTTGGACTCATCTGCCATGTAGCTTGAACTCTGTATATGGAAATGATGCAGTATTCTGCCATGTAGCTAGCTATCTGTACATGGACATTTAGGACTCGTCTGACATGCAGCTGGCTCTCTGTG
>NW_006408951.1:711147-712309 GCF_000296735.1 Chrysochloris asiatica
TCATATACAGAGAGCTACATACTTGGCAGATCAGTCCATCATATCCATGTACAGAGAGCTAGGACATGGCAGACGAGTCCAAAATGTCCATGTACAGAGAGCTAGCTACATGGCAGGGTAGTTCCACATTTCCATATACAGAGTTCTAATTACAACGCAGATGAGTACAAATTTTCTATATAAAGAGAGCTAGCTACATGGTAGAGTACTCCTACATGTCCATATTCAGAGTTGTAGCTATATGACAGATGTTTCCAATGTGTCCATATACTGAGAGACAGCTACATGACAGACAAGTACAGTATGGTCATATACAGAGAGCTAACTACTTGGCAGATCAGTTCAACATATCCACGTACAGAGTGCTAGATATATTGCAGATGAGTCCAAAGTGTACATATACAGAGAGCTAGCTACATTGCAGGGTAGTTCAACATTTCCATATACTAGGTACAAGGAAGATGAGTCCAACTTGTCTATGTACAGAGAGCTAGCTACTTGACAGAGTAGTGCAACATTTCCATATTCAGAGTTCTAGGTACATGGCAGATGTTTCCAATTTGTCCATACACTGAGAGCTAGCTACATGGCAGAGCAGTCCGACTTGTCCATATACAGGCTACTATCTACATGGAGCTCTGGTAGCGTAGTGGTTACGAATCGGGCTGTGAACCTTAAGTTCAGCAGTTCGAAACTACCAGCCGCTCCGTGGGAGAAAGATGAGGTTTTCTACTCCCGTAAAGATTTACACCCTCGGAAACCCTGTACAGGGTCGCTATGGGTAGGAACCAACTCGACAGCACTTACCAACAACAACATCTACATAACAGATGAGTCCAACATGTCCATATGCTGAGAGTTATCTACATTGCAGAAAAGTCCAATATGTTCATGTTCAGAGACCTACCTACTTCGCAGATCAGTGTAACAAATCCATGTACAGAGAGCTAGCTACATGGCAGACAAGTACAAATGTACATATAGAGAGCTAGCTACATAGCAGAGTAGTCCAACATGTCCATATTCAGGGGAGTAGCTACATGGCAGATGTGTCCAACGTGTCCATATACTGAGAGCCACCAACAGGGCAGACAAGTCTTTTATGTTCATATACAGAGAGCTACCTACTTTGCAGATCAGTCCAACATATCCATGTACAGAG
>NW_006408951.1:726675-740449 GCF_000296735.1 Chrysochloris asiatica
GTGTACTAATCTCACAAGTATGTAGCTCTCTGTATATGAACATATTGATTTTGTCTACCACATAGGTAGCTCTCAGTATATGAACACTGATGACACATCTGCCATGTAGCTGAACTCAATATAGGGGAATGTTTCAGTACCCTCCCATGTAGCTACCTCTCTGTATATGGACATTTTTAAATTGTCTGTGATGTAGGTGACTCTCAGTATATGAACTAGTTGGACACATCTGCCATGTCGATAGAAGTCTGTATATGAAAATGTTGTACTACCCTGACATGTATAGGGACAGTTTGGACTCCTCTGCCATGTAGCTAGCTCTTCTGTACTGGGATATATTGGACTGATCTGCCAAGTAGGTAGCCCTCTGTATATGAACATACTGGACTTGTCTGCTATGTAGCTAGCTCTCAGTATATGGACGCATTGGACACATCTGCCATGTAGCTAGAACTCTGTATATGGAAATGTTTTACTACCAGCCATGTAGTTAGATCTCTATATATAGACAAGTTGGACTCTTCTATCTTGTAGCTAGAAATGTGTATATGGAAATGTTGCACTACCCTGAAATGTATCTAGCTCTCTGTATATGGACATTTTGGAATCGTCTGTGATGTAGGTGACTCTGAGTATATGGACAAGTTGGACACATCTGCCATGTCGGTAGTACCCTGAATATGGATATGTTGGACTACTCTGCCATGTAGATAGCTCTCAGTATGTGGACACATCGGACACATCTTCCAGATAGCTAGAAGTCTGTATATGGAAATGTTGCACTACCAGATATGTAGTTCGATCTCTATATATAGACAAGTTGGACTCATCTGCCTTGTAGCTAGAAATTTGTATATGGAAATGCTATACCACTCTGCAATGTAGCTAGCTCTCTGTATATGGACATTTTCAACTCGTCTGCCATGTAGCTTGCTCTCTGTACATGGATATGTTGGACTGATCTTCCAAGTATGTAGCACTCTGTATATGAACATATTGGACTTGTCTGCCATGTAGCTAGCTCTCAGTATATGGACATGAGGGACATATCTCCCATGTAGCTAGAACACTGTATATGGAAATGTTACACTACTATGCCATGTAGCTAGCTCTGTGTATAAAGACAAGTTGGACTAATCTGCCTTGTACCTAGAACTCTGTATATGGAAATACCACACTACCCTGCCATGTGGCTAGCTCTCTGTATATGGACATTTTGGACTCATCTGCCATGTAGCTAGGTCTCTGTACATGGATATATTGGATTGATCTGACAAGTATGTAGCTCTCTGTATATGAACTTATGGGACTTGTGTGCCCTGTAGAAGGCTCTCAGTATATGGACACATTTGCCATGTAGATAAAACTCTGTATATGGAAATGTTGCACAACTCTGCCATGTAGCTACCTCTCTGTATATGGACATTTTGGTCTCGTCTGCCATATAGCTAGCTCTCTGTACATGGATATGTTGGACTGATCTGCCAAGGAGGTAGCCCTCGGTATATGAACATATTGGACTTGTCTGCCATGTAGCTAGCTCTCAGTATATGGACCCTTTGGACACATCTGCCATGTAGCTAAACACTGTATTTGAAAATGTTGCACTACACTGCCATCTAGCTAACTCTCTGTATATAGACAAGTTGGACTCATCTGCCTTGTAGCTCGAAATTTGTATATGGAAATGTTGCACAACCCTGCAATGTAGCTAGCTCTCTCTATATGGACATTTTGAACTCGTCTGCCATGTAGCTTGCTCTCTGTACATGGATATGTTGGACTGATCTTCCAAGTATGTAGCACTTTGTATATGAACATATTGGACTTGTCTGCCATGTGGCTAGCTCTCAGTATATGGACACCTTGGGCACATCTGCCATGTAGCTAGAACACTGTATATGGAAATGTTACACTACTATGCCATGTAGCTAGCTCTGTGTATATAGACAAGTTGTACTCATCTGCCTTGTAGCTCGAACTCTGTATATGGGAATGTTGCACTACCCTGTCATGTGGCTAGTTCTCTGTATATGGACATTTTGAACTCGTCTGCCATGTAGCTAGGTCTCTGTACATGGATATATTGGAATGATCTGCCATGTAGGTAGCTCACTCTATGTGAACATATTGGACTTGTGTGCCCTGTAGGTTGTTCTCAGTATATGGACACATTGGACACATGTGCCATGTAGATAAAACTCTGTATATGGAAATGTTGCACTACCCTTACATATAGCTAACTCTCTATATGGACATCTTGCACTCGTCTGTCATATAGCTAGCTCTCTGTACATGGATATGGTGGACCAATCTCACAAGTATGTAGCTCTCTGTATATGAATATATTGGATTTGTCTACCATGTAGGTAGCTCTCAATATATGAACAACAATGATGCATCTGCCATGTAGCTATAATTCAGTATAAGGAAATGTTGCACTACCTTCACATGTTACTATCTCTCTGTATATTGACATTTTGGAATCATCTGCGATGTAGGTGACTCTCAGTATATGGACAAGTTGGAAACATCTGCCATATAGATAGAATTCTTTATAAGGAAATGTTGTACTACCCTGCCATGTAACTAGCTCTCTGAATACGGACATTTTGGACTCGTCTGCCATGTAGCTAAGTCTTTGAACATGGATATGTTGGACTAATCTGCCATGAAGCTAGAACTCTGTATATGGTAATGTTGCCCTACACTGCCATGTAACTAGCTCTCTGTATATAGACAAGTTGGACTTATCTGACTTATAGCTAGTAGTCTATATATGGAAATGTTGCAATACCCTTCCAAGTAGCTAGCTCTCTGTATAGGTACATTTTGGACTCATCTGCCATGTAGCTAGCTCTCTGTACATGGATATGTTGGACTGATTCCCCAAGTAGGTAGCCCTCTGTATATGAACATATTGGACTCCACTGCCATGTAGCTAGCTCTCAGTGATGGACCCGTTGGACACATCTGCCATGTAGCTAGAAATCTGTATATGGAAATGTTGCACTACACAGTCATGTTGCTGACTTTCTGTATATAGACAAGTTGGACTCATCTTCCTTGTAACTAGAAATCTGTATATGGAAATGTTCCACTACCCTGCTTTTAACTAGGTCTATGTATATGGACATTTTAACCTCGACTGCCATATAGCTAGCTCTCTGCACATGGATATGTTAGACTGATCTGTCAAGTAGTTAGCTATCTGTATATGAACATATTGTACTTGTCTGCCATATTGATAGTTCTCACTTACTGACGAAGAACTCTGATTATCGAAATGTTGCACTACCCTGCATTTTAGCTAACTCTCTGTATATAGACAAGTTGGATGCATCTGTGTTGTAACTTTAACTCTATATATGGAAATGAGGCATTACCCTACTGTGTGGCTAGCTTTCTGTGTATGGACATTTTGGACCTGTCTGCTATGTAGTCAGCTCTCTATACATGGATATGTTGGACTGATCTGACTAGTATGTAGCTCTCTGTATATGAACATATTGAACTTGTCTGTCATGTAGATAGCTCTCAGCATATGAATACCATTGACACATCTGCTATGTAGCTAGAACACCGTAAATGGAAGTGTTGCACTTCTCTTCCATGTAGCTAGCTCTTTGTATATGGACATTTTGGAATCGTCTGCCATGTAGCTAGCTCTCTGAACATGGATATGTTTAACTGATCTGCCAAGTAGGTAGCTCCCTGTATAGGAAAATATTTGACTTGTTTGCCACGAAGGTGGCTCTCAGTATATGAACAAGTTGGACACATCTGCCATGTCGCTAATACCCTGAATATGGACATGTTGTACTACTCTGCCATGTATCTAGCTCTCAGTATATGGACACGTTGGACACATCTGCCATGTACCTAGAACTCTGTATATGGAATTGTTGCACTACTCTGCCATGTAGCTAGCTCTCTGTATATACACAAGTTGAACTCATCTGCCTTGTAGCTTGATCTCTGTATAATGAAATGAGGTACTACCCTGCCATATCACTAGCTCTCTGTATATGCACATTTTGGACTCCTCTGACATGTAGCTAGCTCTCTGTACATGGATAAGTTGGACTGATCTGTCAAGTATGTAGCTCTCTGTATATGACCATATTGGACTTGTCTGCCTTGTAGGTAGCTCTCAGTATATGGACAAGTTGGACACATCTGCCATGTCCCTAGTACCCTGAATATGGACATGTTGGATTACACAGCCTTGTAGCTAGCTCTCAGTATATGAACATGTTGGACACATCTGACCTGTATCTAGAACTCTGTATATAGAAATGTTGCACTACCTGCCAAGTAGTTCGATCTCTATATATAGACAAGTTGGACTCATCTGCCTTGTAGCTAGAAATCTGTATAGGGAAATGCTACACTACCATGCAATGTAATTAGCTCTCTGTATATGGACATTTTGGACTTGTCTGCCATGTACCTAGCTCTCTGTACATGGATATGATGGAGTGATCTGACAAGTACTTAGCTCTCTGGATATGAACATATTATATTTTTTGCCATGTAGCTAGCTTTCAGCATATAGACATGTTGGATACATCTGACATGTAGCTAAAACTCAGTATATGGAGATGTTGCACTACCAGCCATGTAGTTCAATCTCTATTTAAAGACAAGTAGGACTCATCGGCCTTGTAGCTTGAAATTTGTATATGGAAATGTTGCACTACCCTGCAATGTAGTTAGGTCTCTGTATATGGACATTTTGAAAACGTCTGCCATGTATCTTGCTCTCCGTACATGGATATGTTGGAGTGATCTTCCAAATATGTAGCTCTCTGTATATGAACATATTGGACTTGTCTGGCATGTAGCTAGCTCTCAGTATATGGACATGTTGGATACATCTGCCATGTAGCTAGAACTCTGTGTATGGAAATGTTGCACTACTCTGCCATCTAGCTACCTCTCTGTATATAGACAAGTTGGACTCATCTGCCTTGTAGCTCAAACTCTGTATATGGAAATGTTGCACTACCCTGTCATGTGGTTAGCTCTCTGTATATGGACATTTTGGAGTCGTCTGCCATGTAGCTAGGTCTCTGTACATTGACATATTTAAATGATCTAAGTAGGTAGCTCTCTGTAAATAAACATATTGGACTTGTCTGCCCTATAGGTAGCTCTCAGTATATGGACACACTGGAAACATCTGCCATTTAGATAGACCTCTGTATATGGAAATGTTGCACTACTCTGCCATGTAGCTAGCTCTCTGTATATAGACAAGTTGGACTCATCTGCCTTGTAGCTTGAACTCTGTATATGGAAATGCTGCACTACCCTGCCATATAGCTAGCTCTCTGTACATGGATATGCTGGAATGATCTGTCAAGTAGGTAGGTCTCTGTCTATGAACATATTGGACTTGTCTGCCCTGTAGTTTCCTCTCAGTATATGGATACATTGAACATATCTGCCATGTAGCAACTACCCTGAATATGGTCATGTTGGATTACTTTTCCATGCAGCTAGCTCTCAGTATATGGACAAGTTTGACACATCTGCCATGTAGCTAGAACTCTGTATATGGAAATGTTGCACTACTCTGTCATGTGGCTAGCTCTCTCATACAGACAAGTTGGACTCATATGCTTTGTAGTTAGCTCTCTGCACATGGACATGTCGGACTGATCTGACTAGTATGTAGCTCTCTGTATATGAACATATTGGACTTGTCTGCCATGTAGTTAGCTCTGAGTATATGGACATCCTTGAAACATCTTCCATGTAGCTAAATCTCAGTATATGGAAATGTTGCACTACTCTGCCATGTAGCTAGCTTTCTGTATATTTTGAAATCGTCAGTGATGTAGGTGACTCTTAGTATATGGACAAGTTGGACACATCAGCCATGTAGCAAGAACTCTGTATATGGAAATGTTGAACTACCCTGCCATATAGCTAGCTCTCTGTATATGGACATTTTGGACTCATCTGTCATGAAGTTAGCTCTCTGTACATTGATATGTAGGCGTGCTCTGTCAAGTAGGTAGCTCTCTTTATATGAATATATTGGACTTGTCTGCCATGTAGCTGACTCTCAGTATATTGACAATTTGGACACATTTGCCATGTAGATAGAACGCTATATATGGAAATGATGCACTACACTGCCATGCATCTAGCTGTCTGTATAGGGACATTTTGGACTCGTATACCATTTAACTAGCTCTCTGTACATGGATATATTGGACTGATTGCCAAGTAGGTAGCCCTCTGTATATGAACATATTAGATTCCTCTGCCATGCAGCTAGCTCTCAGTATATGGACACATCTGCCATGTAGCTAGAACTCTGTATATGGAAATGTTGCACTACTCTGCCATGTGGCTAGCTCTCTGTATATAGACAAGTTGGACTCAGCTGGCTTGTAGCTTGAACTCTATAGATGGAAATGATGCACTACCCTGCCATGTGGCTAGCTCTTTTTATGTGCACATTTTGGACTCGTCTGCCATGAAGTTAGCTCTCTGTACATGGATATGGTAGACTGATCTGACTACTATGTAGGTCTCTGAATATGAACATTTTGGACTTGTCTTCCATGTAGGTAGCTCTCAGTATATGAACACTGTTGACACATCTGCCATGTAGCTAGAGCTCAGTATATGGAAATGTTGCACTACTCTGCCATGTGGTAGCTATCTGTATATGGACATTTTGAAATCGTCTGCCATTTAGCTAGCTCTCTGTACATGGATATGTTGGAATGATCTGCCAAATAGGTAGCTGTCTGTAAATGAACATGTTGGACTTGTCTGCCCTGTAGGTTCCTCTCAGTATATGGACATGTGGGACATATCAGCCATGTAGTTACTAACCTAAAAATGGACATGGTGTATTACTTTGCCATGTAGCTAGTTCTCAGTATATGGACACGTAGATTACATCTGCCATATAGCTTGAACTCTGTATTTGGAAATGTTGCATTACCAGCCATGTAATTCAATCTCTATATATAGACAAGTTGGACTAATCTGCCTTGTACCTTGAAATTTATATATGGAAATGTTGGACTACCCTTTAATGTAGCTAGCTCTCTGTATATGGACATTTTAAACTCTTCTGCCATGTAGCTTCCTCTCTGTAAATGGATATGTTGGACTGATCTGACTACTATGTAGCTCTTTGTATATGAACTTTTTGGACTTGTCTGCCATGTAGGTAGCTCTCAGTATATGAACACTGTTGACACATGTGCCATGTAGCTAGAACTCAGTATATGGAAATGTTGCACTACTCTGCCATGTAGGTAGCTATCTGTATATGGACATTTTGGAATCGTCTGCCATTTAGCTAGCTCTCTGTACATGGATATGTTATACTGATCTGCCAAGTAGATAGCTCTCTGTATATGAACATATTGGACTTGTCTGCCATGTAGCTAGGTCTCAGTTTATGGAACCATTGGACACATCTGCCATGTAGCTAGAACTCTCTATATGTAAATGTTGCACTACCCTGCCATGTAGTTACCTATCTGTATACAGACAAGTTGGACTCGTCTGCCTTGTACCTAGAACTCTGTATATGGAAATGTTGAACTACTCTCCCATGTAGCTAACTCTCTGTATTTAGACAATTTGGACTCATCTACCTTGTAGTTTTACTCTGTATATGGAAATGTTGTACTACCCTGCCATGTGACTAGCTCTCTTTATATGGACATTTTAGACTCGTCTGCCATATAGCTAGCTCTTTGTACATGGATATGGTGGATTAATCTCACAAGTATGTAGCTTTCTGTATATGAACATATTGGATTTTTCTCCCATGTACGTAGCTCTCAGTATATGAACACTGATGGCACCTCTGCCATGTAACTGGAACTTAATACAGGGAAATGTTGCACTATCCTGCCATGTAGCTAGCTCTCTTTACATGGATATGTTGTACTGATCTGCCAAGTAAGTAGCTTTCTGTATATGAACATATTGGACTTGTCTGCCATGTGGCTAGCTCTTAGTATATGGACATGTTGGACTCATCAGCCATGTAGCTAGTACCCTGTTTATGGACATGATGGACTGCTCTGCCATGTAGCTAGCCTTTAGTGTATGGACATGTTGGACACATCTGCTGTTACCGACCACAGGTATTGTGGTGCTGAGGACCAGTGTCATGGAAGAATATTCCAGCATTTGGGCGTGCTCTGACCTGCTACCCAGAGACCCTGTGGGGTCTAGGAAGTAACCTCCAGATGTCCCTGGGCATTGGATATTACGAATTCACTGTGGGGCTAGCTCTGTATAATTCTCTTTAGTTCTATTAATTCATTCTATGCTTCAAACCCCTTTAATTGCAGCTTCTGAGAAAATGGTTTCTTAATTTGCTTGAATTTCTGGAAAATTAAGGATGTTAATTTATCAAGACAATTTGTGATGTATGTTCTAGAATTTGATTCCTGTAAATCATTGTGTCCTGTGTTGAACGATTAATCACATTTAACTTCTGAACCCCAGCTTAATAAACCCCACCTTCATTTGTGTAAAGCTCCTTCCCCTAAATAAAACACAGGCGCAGACCCAAGCCTGCATGTGTTATGGCTTGCAGGCCATGCGTTTCTGCTGGCATGTGAGGCATTACAGCTGGCAAGACATGCGTTAAGTTTTGCAGGGCGGTGCTTTACTGCCTGCAGGGGCCACGGTGCTGGTAGTCCAGGGTCTACCCACCAGTGTCGCATCCACTCTGGTTTTGGGATGTCTTCTTGTTTCTCTTGTTGTGTCTTTGTGCATATACTTTATCTGTCGCTGTCGCCGCCAGATTCCCTCCTTCGTGAACCGAACCCCCATGTCGAGGCCGGCCCCCGACATATATGGCGTCCAAAGAGGGGCATGAAGATTAGGGTAAGTAATGGCTCTCGGTCTGGTGAGGCCACTGTTCGTGGGAACCACGATCCTCCTAATAAAGGAAGAAGGCTAGGTAGGAACAGTAAGGAAGTGAAGGAGATGGGTCAAATAGAACCCAGTCCCCATTCTGTATAGCTCAAAATTCTTAAGAAACCTCTGCAAGAAAAGGAAATTTGTTTTGATGAAGGAAATGTGTCTGATTGTGTTAAGTTTATTCAGATGATTATTCCCTGGCTACCCGAGAATGGAACATTAGATGAATCAGATTTGAAGAGAGTTGGGTGGGACATGAAACTTTGGCTTATAGATCATAACATTGATAGCAATGAAAATGCTATCACTTATTGGTATATTGATAAACAAGCTCTCACTCATGCTTAAGCTGATTTACCTGACGAGTTTAAGAAGGAATTTCAAGGTTGTGATGAGTCTTCATCTGTCCTAGATAAAACAAAGCTGAAAGAGTTTTCTAAAAAACACCCAACACCTAAGTATATGATAAATTTAGCTGAGGAGTCAGCTCGTCTAGTCCAGATACTGAGAAATTGAGCTTACTTTAGAGGAGGAAGCTGCTCAATATCATGATTTAAATGGGTCTTTTGCTTATTGGTATATTGTAAAACAAGCTTTCTCTCATGCTGAAATTACTGATTTATCTGACCTTTCTAGTACAGCTGGTTCTGAGAATGAATTTCTGGCCTGTGATGAGTCCTTACCACTTATAGACAAAACAAAACAAAAGAAGTCTGTTAAAAAATATCCAACCCCTAAATATATAGTAAATTCAGCTGATGTACAAGAAGAGTCACATTTTGCTGGCTCAGGCTTTGATAAATTAGATCCTGAGGACAAATTCATTTTAGAAGGAGAGGCTGCCCGATATCAGAGCACAGAGTGGTCTTCTAATTGCCGTCGCCCATGGCTTAAAGAGACAAAGAGTAAAGCCACGTCGAGGCGTTTTTGCCTCCAGGCGGCTATGAAAAAGGCCAAGACTTTACCTCCTACAACTGGTCATCCTGGATTAAGTAAAGTTAAGCTGAAATCAAATGAGCCTTATGGAGATTTTGTGGCTCATCTCTTGCAGACAGTCGAAAGAGTTATTACTAATGAAAAGGAAGCAAGTGGTGTGGCTAAACTATTGGCTTTTAAGATAGGTGAAAGGCCTGTGAGTTCAGATACATGGGAAAAGGCAGATTGTTATAAACAACAGAAACCTGAGTTTTAGTAAAAGCCTTTTCCCCTGTGCAATGTATTCTGTATTGCTCTGGACCCCCTCCCTGGAGCGGAGGCCCTCTCTCAGATCTTTGCAGTTTTTCAAGGAATCCTTCCCTGAACCCTGATAACGCCATTTTTTTTTTTTTTCAACAGTTTTCCACTAACTACCAAGATAAAGTTTACATGTGCGGCAGACTGCGGAAACTTCAGCACCAAATTGATTGTTGTTAACTTTTTGCTTTAATCACCTGAACCAAACCTCTGCTAATCTGTTTTCTGATCCTAATAGTTTATTAACTGAGGAGCGAAAGTTTCAGATTTTCCAGAACAAAAAACTTTCCATACGGATTCCAGACCGACGGATTCGACCCTATAGAGATAAGACAGCCATTTCTCCCTCTTCAGAGCAAGCCTGCCTTGTCAGAGCCAGCATTCACTGATGACCCATCTGAAAGAGCGACTTCATTTGCATCTTCACTGATACCCCTCCGGCAAAATCAGCAGGATCCAGCATGCCACTTCAACAGCCAAGAGCGTTTGGGAACTGTTTAACCCTTAGAGAACTGAGACAACTCCAGAGACTCTTTGTTGTTTTGCTAGTTGGGTATTGGGAATGGGATTCAACAGTTGTTCCTATTTTTGTACACTGTTCATCAACCATCATATGTTTTATTACCTGTTAATGTTATCAGAAGTAAGGCTATTCATTGTGCTGCCTTGGCCCTTAAGCATGCCATGTGTTTTGTTGCTGATCTCATTCTAGGAATCACTGCCTTAATGGAAAATATAACTTCTTTTACCCTCTCCACCACTTCCCTTGTATACTCAATTCATGCTTCCTTTCATGTAAATCAACTTTCTAGAGAGATTAGTCTTGCTTTTACAGTCCAAGAGTAAATAGTAAAAGGTTTACCAAATAGACTAAATGCTTTGGAGGAAGCAATATTGTTTATGAGAAATAATATTCAAAATGTCCAGTTTATACTTTCATTTTATCATTATTCATTGCATAAGTAGATTTGTGTTAACTTATAGTATACCAGAACAGGATTGGAGCTTAATCCAACGCCATTTTAAGAGGTTTTGGAATAATACTCACTTGTCCATGGATATTCAACAGTTACATGTTCAAATCTCTGATATAAGTAATTCTCAAATTGAGTTCCCGTCTCTGACTGGCTACTAGTCTGCTACCTCTGTTAGAGATAGACTATGTTCCTCTATGAATTGGCAAACCCTTTTGCAGAGTGCTGCTGTTACTTCCTACGTTCTTTCAGTCTTTGTCTCATTGCTAAGATCTATTTCGGCCCTTAAAGTGGACGTTCGTGTCCCCAATTAAAACAAAGAGGGGGAATATGTTACAGACCGTAGGTATTGGGGTGCTGAGGACCAGTGTCATGGAAGAAAATTCCAGCATGTGGCCACGCTCTGACCTGCTGGCCAGAGACCCTGAGGGTTCAAGGAAGTAACCTCCAGACGTCCCTGTTCATTGGATATTACGAACTCACTGTGGGGCTAGCTCTGTATAATTCTCTTTAGTTCTATTAATTCACTCTATGCTTCGAGCCCCTGTAATTGCAGCCTCTGAGAAAATGGTTTCTTAATGTGCCTCTCTTAATGTCTCCACTGTGTTAGCAGTGTGTAAGGTTCTAAGAACAAATCTCTCTGAGGAACAGACTCTGGCCACTGGGAAAACTCATCCAAACTGTTCTTTATCAAATTATTTAGTTATGTTTGATATTAACTTACTACATAGGCCTTGATACCCATGGACAAATATTAAACTGCTCCTAAAGCCGAGACTGTAAAAAGTTCCAAAATAAAGTTTGCTAAGAAGCTCTGGAGACAAGTTTCCAGGGCTTTATCTAAAGAACAATTGCATCAGCCTTCCAGGATAGGCTTCAGGTGCAAACCATTCAGCTAGGCGTCTCACTTCCTCCTGCAGACCTGGTCCTGGCAGCCAACACAGCGAGATTCCTTTCAATCCTTTTCACCTTCCCCCATAAGAGATTAGGTGCTATAGGTATGTTAATTAGCCTAGAGCAATCGAGTTGCTGCCCTGGGATTCGAACCTGAAAAGTACCATATAATAATTTGCTTGAATTTCTGGAAAATTAAGGATGTTAGATTATCAAGACAATTTGTGATGTATGTTCTAGAATTTGATTCCTGTAAATCATTGTGTTCTGTGTTGAACGATTAATCACATTTCACTTCTTTATCCCGTCTTAATAAATCCCACCTATCTTTGTGTAAAGCTCCTCCCCGAAATAAAACAGAGGCGCAGACCCAAGCCGGCATGCATTACGGCTTGCAGGCCATGCGTTACAGCTGGCAAGGCATTCGTTACAGTTTGCAGAGTGGTGCTTTACTGCCTGCAGGAGCCACGATGCCGGGAGTTCAGGGTTTACCCACCAGTGTTGCATCCACTCTGGTTTCAGGATGTCTTCTTGTCTCTCTTGTGTTGTTGTGTGTATTCGTTATCTGTCACTGTCGCCACCACATCTCCCTGCTTCGTGAACCGAATCCCCATGTCCAGGCCGGTTCCCAAGAATCTGCCATGCACTTAGAACTCTGTATATGGAAATGTTGCACTACTCTGCCATGTAGCTACCTCTTTATATAGACAAGTTGGACTCATCTGCCATGTAGCTTGAACTCTGTATATGGAAATGTTGCACTACCCTGCCATGTAGCTAGCACTCAGGTTATGGACACATTGGACACATCAGCCATGTACCTAGAACTCTGTATATGGAAATGTTCCACTATCCTGCCATGTAGGTAGCTGTCTGGAAATGGACATTTTGAACTCGTCTGCCATATAGCTAGCTGTCAGTATATGGATATATTGGACTGATCTGCCATGTAGGTAGCTCTCTGTATAAGAACATGTTTGACTTGTTTGCCATGTAGCTAGCTCTCAGTATATGGACACATTAGACACATCTGCCATGTAGCTAGAACTCTATATATGTAAATATGGCACTACCCTGCTATGTAGTTAGCTCTTTATATGTAGACAAGTTGCAGTCATCTGCCTTGTAGCTGGAACTCTGTATATGGAAATAATGCATTACCCTGCCATATAGCTAGCTCTCTGTATATGGACATTTTGGACTCGTCTGCCATGCAGCAAGATCTCTGTACAAGGTTATGTTGGATTGATCTGCCAAGTAAGTAGCTCTCTGTATATGAACATATTGCAATTTTCTGACATGTAGCTAGCTCTCAGTATATGAACATGTTGGGCTCCTCTGTGATGTAGCTAGTACCCTGTATATGGACATGTTGTACTACTCTGTAAATTAGTTAGCTCTCAGTATATGGAATCGTTGGACACATCTGCCATATAACTAGAACTCTGTATATGGAAATGCTGCAGTACTCTTCCATGTAGCTAGTTCTCTGTAAATAGACAAGTTGGACTCATCTGCCTTGTAGATAGAACTCTGTATATGGAAATGTTGCACCACCATGCCATGTAGGTTGTTGTTGTTGTTGTTATGTGCTGTCGAGTCGGTTCCGACCCATAGCGACCCTGCACAGGATTTCCGAGGGTGTAAATCTTTACGGGAGTAGAATGCCTCATCTTTCTCCCGCGGAGCAGCTGGTAGTTTCAAACCGCTGACCTTAAGGTTCGCAGCCCAATTCGTAACCACTACGCTACCAG
>NW_006408951.1:740549-744602 GCF_000296735.1 Chrysochloris asiatica
GCCTCATCTTTCTCCCGCGGAGCAGCTGGTAGTTTCAAACCGCTGACCTTAAGGTTCGCAGCCCAATTCGTAACCACTACGCTACCAGAGGTTCTCTGTATATGGACATTTTGGACGCTTCTGCCATGTAACTAGCTCTCTGTATGTGGACATTTTGGATTCGTCTGATATGGAGCTTGTACTCTGTATATGGAAATGATGCACTACTCTACCATATAGCTAGCTCTCTCTATATGGACATTTTGGACTCGTATCACATATAGCTATCTATCTGTGCATGTATATTTTGCATTGATCTGCCATGTAGATAGCTCTCAGTATATGGAAACATTGGACACATCTGCCATGTAGCTAGAACCCTATATATGGACATGTTAGACTGTTCTGCCATGTAGGTAGCTCTATGTATACAGTCAAGTTGAACTCATCAACCTCTGTACATGGAAATGTTGCAGTACCCTGCTATGTAGCTAGTTCTCTGTATATGGAAATTTTTTACTCGTCTAACATGTAGCTAGCTCCCTACACACAGATATTATGGAGTGATCTGCCATGTAGGTAGCTCTCAGTATATTGACATGTTGGACACATCTGCCATGTAGCTAGGACTCTGTATAAGGAAATGTTGCACTACTCTGCCGTGTTGTTAGCTCTCTGTATATCCACAAGTTGGAATCATCTGCCTTGCAGGTATAACTCTGTATATGGAAATGTTGCACTAGCCTGCCATGTAGCTAGCTCTCTGTATATGGACATTTTGGAATCGTCTGCCATGTAACTATCTCTCTGTACATGGATCTTTTGTATTGATCTGCCATGTAGGTGGCTCTCAGTATATGGACACGTTGGACACATATGCCATGTAGCTAGAACTCTGTATATGGAAATGTTGCTCTATACTTCCATGTGGCTCTCTTTTAATAGACAATGTGGACTCATCTGCCTTGTAACTAGACCTCTGTATACGGAAATGTTGCACTATCGTGCCATGTAGCTAACACACTGTGTATGGACATTTTGGAGTCGTCTGCCATTTAGCTAGCTCTCTGTACATGGATATTTTGGACTGATCTGCCAAGTAGTTAGCGCTCAGTACATGAACATATTGGACTTGTCTGCCCTGTAGGTGGCTCTATGTATATGGAAACATTGGATACAACTGTCATGTAGCCACTACTCTGAATATGGACATGTTGTACTACTCTGCCATGTAGCTAGCTCTCAGTATTTGAACACGTTGGACATATCTGTCATGTAGTTAGAACTCTGTATATAGAAATGTTGCAGTACTCTGCCATGTAGCTAGCTCTCTGTATATAGACAAGTTGGACTCATCTCCCTTGTAGCTAGAACTGTGTATATGGAAATGTTGCACTACCCTGTCATGCAGCTAGCACTCTGTGTGTGGACAATTGGGACTCATCTGCCATGTAGCTAGCTCTCTGTACATGGATATGTTGGATTGAACTGCCAAGTAGTTAGCGTTCAGTATATGAGCACATTGGACTTGTCTGCCCTGTAGGTGGCTCTTCGTATATGGACATGTTGGATACATCTGCCATGTAGCCACTTTTCAAATTTGGCCATGTTGTACTACTCTGCCATGTAGCTAGCTCTTAGTATATGGACATGTTGGACACATCTGCCATGTAGTTAGAACTCTGTGTATAGAAATATTGCACTACTCTGCCATGTAGCTTGATCTTTGTATATGGATATGTTGGACTGATCTGCCAAGTAGGTAGCTCTGTGTATATGAACATATTGGACTTGTCTGCCATGAAACTAGCCCTTGGTATATGGACACGTTGGACACAATGGCCATGAAGCTAGAACTCTGTATATGTAAACGTTGCACTACCCTGCCATGTAGCTCGCTCTCTGTATATAGACAATTTACAGTCATCTACTTTGTAGCTGGAACTCTTTATATGGAAATGTTGCATTACGCTGTTATGTAGCTAGCGCTCTGTATATGAACATATTGGATTCATCTGACGTGTAGCTATCTCTCTGTACATGGATATGTTGGATTGATCTTGCAAGTAGGTAGCTCTCTGTATATGAACATACTCGATTTGGCTGCCATGAAGCTAGCTCTCAGTATACGGACATGTTAGGCTCCTCTGTGATGTAGCTAGTATTCTGTATATGGACATGTTGTACTACTCTGACATGTAGCTAGCTCTCAGTATATGGATACGTTGGACACAGCTGCCATGTAGGTAAAACTTCGTATATGGAAATGTTGCACTACACTTGAATGTAGCTAGCTTTCTGTATATGGACAAATTGGCCTTATATGCTTTGTAGCTAGTACTCTGTATATGGAAATAGTGCACTACGCTGCATTGTAGCTAGCTCTCTTTATATGGAGAGTTTGGACTAGTCTGCCATGTACATGGATATGTTGGACTGATCTGACATGTAGCTAGTACCGTCTATATGGGCATTTTAGACTACTCTGCCCTGTAGGTAGCTCTTCGTATATAGACAAGTTGTACTCTTTTTATGAACATACTGGACTTTTCTGCCTCGTAGCTAACTATCTGTATAACTATATATTGGACTCATCTGCAATGTCGCTAGTAACCTGTATATGGGCATGTTAGACTACTCTGCCCTGTAGGTAGCTCTCAGTATACGGACATGTTAGACACATCTGCCATGTAGCTAGAACTCAGTATATGGACATGTTGCCTTACCTTGCCATGTAGCTAGCTCTCTGTTTATGGACTATTTCAACTCTTCTGCCATGTAGATAACTCTCTGTATATGGATATGTTGGACCAATCTGCCAAGTAGTTAGCTCTCTGTATATGAACATATTGGACTTGTCTGCCATGTAGCTCTATCTCTGTACATGGATATGTTGGACTGACCTGCCCAGTAGCTAGCTCCCTGTATAGGAACATATTGGACTTGTTTGCCTTGTAGCTAGCTCTCAGTATATGGACAGGTTGGACACATCTGCCATTTAGCTAGAATTCTCTGTATGGAAATGTTGCACTATCCTGCAATGTTGCTATCTCTCTGTATATAGACAAGTTGGATTTGTCTGCCTTGTAAATAGAACTCTGTATATGGAAATGCTGCACTACCCTGCCATGTAGCTAGCTCTCTATATATAGACAAGTTGGACTAATCTGCCATGTAGCTAATACCCTGTATATAGACATGTTGCATTACCCTGCCCTGTAGCTAGCTTTCTGTATATGGACATTTTGGACTTATCTGTCATGGAACTAGCTCTCTGTACATGGATATGTTGCACTGATATGCTAAGTAGGTAGCTCTCTGTATATGAACATATTGGACTTGTTTGCCATGTAGCTAGCTCTCAGTATATGGACATGTTGGACTCATTAGCAAGGTAGATAATACTCTTTATATGGACATGTTTGTCTTCTCTGCCATGTTGCTAGTTCAAAGTATATGAATACTTTGTACTTATCTGTCATGTAGCTTGAACTCTGGTTATGGAAATGATACACTACTCTGCCATGTAGCTTGCTCTCTGCCATGTAGCTAGCTCTATGTATATAATCAAGATGGACTCATCTGCCTTGAAGCTTAACCTCTGTACTTGGAAATGTTGCACTACCCTGCGATGTAGCTAGTTCTCTGTATATGGAAATTTTCGACTCGTCTGACATGTAGCTAGCTCTCTACACAAAGATATTTTGGAGTGATCTGCCATGTAGCTAGCTCTCAGTATATGGACACTTTGGACACATCTGCCATGTAGCTAGAACCCTGTATATGGAAATGTTGCACTACTCTGCCATGTAGCTAGCTCTCTGTACATGGATATGTTTGACTGATCTGCCAAGTATTTTTCTCTCTGTATATGAACATATGCGACTTGTCTGTCATGTAAATAGCTCTCAGTATATGTACATGTTGGACTCATTTGCCATGTAGCTTGTTGTTGTCAGGTGCCATCGAGTTGGAACCGACTCATAGCGACCCCATGAACAGCAGAATGAAACAATGCTTGATCCTGGGCCAACCTCACCACCGCTGCCACCCTCAAGTCCATCAATGATGCCA
>NW_006408951.1:746107-748776 GCF_000296735.1 Chrysochloris asiatica
CCTTTTGGTACAATGACTCTGTGTATTCCTTCCATCTTTTCTTGATGCATTCTGCATCATTCAATAATTTGCCCAGTGAATCTTTCAATAGTGAAAGTCTAGGCTTGAATTTTTTCTTCAGTTCCCCCAGCTTGAGAAATACTGACTGTGTTCTTCCCTTTTGGTTTTCTAACTGTGTCTTGTATATGGACATGTTGGACTCTTCTGCTATGTAGCTAGCTCTCATTATATGGCCACGTTGGACACATCTGCCATGTACCTAGAACTCTGTATATGAAAATGTTGCACGACTCTGCCATGTATCCAGCTCTCTTTATATAGACAAGTTGGACTTATCTGCTTTGTAGCTAGAACTCTGTATATGGAAATGTTGCACTGCTCTGCCATGTAGCTAGATCCCAGTATATGAACATGTTGGACACATCTGCGATGTAGCTAGAATTCTGTATATGGAAATGTTGCACTACCCTGCCATGTAGCTAGCTCTCTTTATATAGACAAGTTGGACTCATCTGCATTGTAGCTAAAACACTGTATATGGAAAACTTGCACTACCCTGCCATGTAGGTAGCTTTATGTATATGGACCTTTTGTACTTGTCTTCCATATATCTGTACATAGATACGTTAGACTGATCTGCCAAGTAGGTAGCTCTCTGTATATGAACATATAGGACCTGTTTGCAATGAACTAGCTCTCAGTTTATTGACATGTGGGATTCATTAGCCAGGTAGCTAGTACTCTTTATATGGACATGTTGGATTACTCTGCCATGTAGATAGCTCTCAGTATTTTGGACTCACCTGCCATGTAGCTAGAAATCACATTTTGGACTCACCTGCCATATAGCTAGAACTCTGTATATAGAAATGCATTCCTACTCTGCCATGTTGATAGCTCTCTACATATGGATATTTTGGACTTGTCAGCCATGTAGCTATCTCTCAATACATGGATATGTTGGACATTTCTGCCAAGTAGGTAGCTCTCTGTATATGAACTATTGGAGTTTTTTGCCGTGTAGCTAGCTCTCAGTATATGCACATGTTGGACACATCTGCCATGTAGCTAGAACTCTGTATATGGAAATGTTGCACTATACTGCCAAGTAGCTAACTATCTGTATATGGACATTTTGGACTTGTCTGCCATGGCTCCAACTCTCAGTATATGGACATGTTGGACCAATCTGCCATATAGCTAGTACCTTTTATATGGACATGTTAAACAACTCTACCTTTTTTTTTTTCTCTCTCTGTACATAGACAAGTTGGACTCATCTGCCTTTTAGCTAGAACTCTGTATATGGAAATGTTGCACTATCCTCCCATGTAGTTAGATCTCTCTATATAGACAAGTTGGACTCTTCTGACTTTTATCTAGAACTTTGTATATGGAAATGTTGCACTACTATTCCATATAGCTAGCTCTCTGTATATGGACATTTTGGACTAGTCTGCCAAGTAGGTAGCTCTCTCTATATGAATATATTGGACTTGTCTGCCATACAGCTAGCTCTCAGTATATGGACATGTTGGACACATTTGCCATGTAGATAGAACTCTTTATATGGAAGTGTTGCAGTACTCTGCCATGTAGCTAGCTTTCTGTATATAGATAAGTTGGACTTATCTGCTTGTAGCTAGAACTCTGTATATGGAAATGTTGCACTACCCTGCCATGTAGTTAGCTCTCTGCCCATGGATATGTTGGACTGATCTGCAAAGTAGGTAGCTATTTGTATAGGAACATGGTGGACTTGTCTGGCATGTAGTTGGCTCTCAGTATATGGACATGTTGGACACATCTGCCAGGGAGCTAGTACCATGTATATGGACGTGTTGGACTACTCGGCCATGTAGCTAGCACTCAGTATATGGACAAGTTGGACACATCTGCCATGTAGTTAGAACTCTGTATATGGAAATGTTGCACTACACTGCCATGTAGCTAGCTCTCTGTATACGGACATTTTGGACTCGTCTGCAATGTTGATTCTCTAAATATGGAAATGTTGGACTGATCTGACAAGTAAGTAGCTCTCTGTATATGAATATATAGGACTTGTCTGCCATGTATGTAGGTCTCAAAATATGGACACCTTATATGTATCTGCAAAGTTGCTTCGACCCTGTATTTGTAAATGTTGCACTACCCTGCCATGTAGCTAGCTCTCTGTATATGGACATTTTGGACTCGTCTACCATGTACCTAGCTCTCTGAATATGGATATGATACACTGATCTGCCAAGGAGGTAGCTCTCTGTATGTGAACATATTGGGATTGTATGTCATGTAGCTAGCTCTCAGTATATGGACATGTTGGAAACATCTGCCATGTAGCTAGAATTCTGTATATGGAAATGTTGCACTACCATGCCATATAGCTAGCTCTCTATATATGGACATCATGTACTCGTCTGCCATGTATCTAACACTCTGTACATGGCTATGTTGGACTGATCTGCCAAGTAGATAGCTCTCTATATATGAACATATTGGACTTGTATGCCATTTAGGTGGCTCTCCGTATATGGACACGTTGGACACATTTGCCATACAGCTAGTACCTTGAATATAGACATGTTGGACTACTCTGCCATGTATGTAGCCCTCAGTATATGGACACAATGGACACATCTGCCATGTTGCTAGAACTCTGTATATGG